>NC_055968.1:31642534-31692534 GCF_018492685.1 Alosa sapidissima | reverse complement strand
TTAGGTTCGTCTGAATGTGTGGTAATTTTACCGCGGTTGTCTGCAAGTGTGTTCTGGAATGTTTGTCCTAGTGTGCATGTGTGTGTCTGCGTATGCATGTGTCTCTATATCTGTCCGTGAGTGCCTCTGAGTGTGAGTGTGTGTGTGTGTGTGTGTGTGTGTGTGTGTGTGTGTGTGAGCGAGTGCGTGTGTGTGTGTTTATGAGGTCTGTGTGTGCTGGTTTGGATTGGGTGAGTTCCAGCTGTGTCAGAGTGAGCCGGTCCAAATGCCTCAACTCCCAAAGGAGCAAGAGAGAGAGAGAGAGGGGGATCAGGAGTGGAACAGGGGGGCTGAGGAGAAAGACAGGGGCAAGAGAGAGAGAGAGAGAGAGAGAGAGGGGAGAGACAGAGAGAGGGAGAGGGAGAGAGAGAGAGAGAGAGAGAGGGGAGAGACAGAGAGAGGGAGAGGGAGAGAGAGAGAGAGACAGGAAAGTAAAGGAGAGGAACCTGAAAGTGAGTTAGAGAGCTGGATGTAGAGAAGCAGAGGGAGAGAGAGAGGGAGGAAAAGAGGGAAAGAAGGAGGAAGAGAGCGATAGATGAAATAGGAGGAAGAGAGCGATAGATGAAATAGGAGGAAGAGAGCGATAGATGAATGGCGACGTGCACATGTGCTGAGGTGGAGTGCAGGCATGGGGGGGGGGGGGGGGGGGATGGGGGCTACACACAGGTGCGGGAGAACAGAATGGTGGAGAGGGGGCAGAGAGGTTCACTGTTGCACCTTTTTTACGAGGCCAGCGGCCGGCCTGCAGTCCAGCCCAGCCTCCGCACGGGCCCTCCGGGACCTGGCTGTGTGCGCACAGCTCTTTCCCCTCCAGAAAAACCGCACTCTCTTCCTGCTGCCTGTGTCATTATTTACTCTCGCCATAAAGGAGTGCATTAAAAGCGGGCTAGACTAAACATATTTCTGATAAACTTGAAAAGAAAAATAAATAACCCCAAAAATGCAAAAGAGGGACATACAGGAAACTAAATAGGGCAAGAATTGCTAGGAGCATGAGTGTTGGTATTGGTTTTAAACTCTGTGTGTCTGTGTGTGTGTGTGTGTGTGTGTGTGTGTGTGTGTGGCTGAGAGAGAGAGAGAGAGTGTGTGTTTCTTGCATGTGAGTACACCCTACTTATCTGTGTTTTTTTTTTCTATTTTTTTTTTTTTACTTTATGGTCAATGAATGTCAGTCTGATTTACGTTCATCTTTGACTCCTAAATACAGGGATGCAGGGACACAACCCTTCTGCGATTCTATTTCTGATTCCTTCTGGTGTGCTGTCACTTGTCTGTGTTTTTGCCAGAGAGCAGATTAAGTGACACGCGGTAGCGGACCGCATCCTCAACCCTTTGGAGTGGCAAACGTCTCTGCCGCTCCCCGAGAGCGGGCAGGCAGGCAGGCGTGTGGCGTGGCGTGGCGCGGTGTGGGACTGGTGCCACTGGGCACAGAGCGTTGTCGTGTGTCTGCCTGTCTACACTTGCTGTGCAGAACTTCCTGCACCTGTACAGCAGGCACAGACAGGCAGACAGATGGCAGCCCGCCTGGCAGGGACATGTGATGGGACGGACACAGCGACCAGCCAATTAAAACGTGTGGTTTAAAACAGGAGGTTGGAAAGTTAACAGGAAATGTTTTTTTTGTTTGTTTTTCTGTCCAAAAAGCGTACAAATAAAAAGTTATTCATTTTTCTTTACAGCCATAAATATGTGTTTAAAAATTTGTAACTAAAGTTTGTGGGTAGGTGTGAGCTTTGGGGGGGGGGGCACATTTCAAATTCAAATAAAGAAGTTAAACATATTGTGTTTTCATGAAAGACTGGCTAAACTCATCAGTTCATCCTCAACTCTCACCTCGTCATCCTTAAACCAGGAGAGGCTTTCCGTGGACAGTACAAACCAGTACGCCTTGGAACCGCCCTTTATGATACTGATGTTGCTGATGGTCAGCCAGCCTTTACGGATAACCTGCACAGAGGAGCAGAGGGCAGGGGGAAAGGTCAGAGGTCAGCTGGTGGCTTGAATTCCAGAAAAGGTAGAGAATGAGCTTGGCTCGTCCACAAGAGGAAAAGGGCGATGATGAGAAGCAATGGAAGTCATTTTAGAGGCGGGAAAATAAATAAATAAATAAATACATACACATAAATACTAGCTAGAAGAAATAGGTCAAGCATAATCATTTCCATTCAGCCACAGGTTCAGAGAAAATGTGCGTAAAGAAATTGTTAACAAATGACATGTCCTCTGATAAAAACATCTGCAGATTCCCCATAAACAGCAAACAGCATGGCGGTGACGGAAGGGTAGGGGGAGATAGGGAGAGAGAATGGACCACACTCTGTGCAATCTCAGTAATCACACACACACACACACACACACACACAGGCAACAGAGCAGAGAGCTGTCAGTGTGCTCTGGGCTAGAGAGGAAAAGGGAAAAGAAGAGGGGAAGGAAGCGCCGGACGCACAGACCAAAATAAAGACAGATAACGGCTGAGAGAGGCGATGAGAGAACAGAGGCGATCGGCCGACGCGGGCGGGCGGAGGATGAGCCACAGGAAGTGGAGAGCTGAGGCTGGCATGGGGAGAGATGACACAAGCATCCTGTTTCAATGGACCACAGCACACACATGTGTGTTAAACCACATAACCCGCTGGTGAACATAACCCGCTGGAGTAAAGTAATGAGGTGACGTAAAAGGTGTGAATTTGACCGTAACGTACAGTAGCACCTGAACAGAACTCTTCTCCCAAGATAAGGCTGAAAGCTGAGGAAAAAACGTTCTTACTATACATGTTAACATCCTATTTTCAATTCATTCTTTCCTACCACCCCACAATGCATGTGGTTGTGTAACACACACATACCAACACACACATACACCCCCCCCCCACACACACACACACACACACACACACTCATGGGCTTATGAAGCCAAACACTTCCTCTTCTTGACCACGGGCCGGATAATGCGAAGTTGTTCTGCGTGTGAAGACACAGTTGGCAGAATTTTCCATATGCAGCCTGGAAACTTGTCTGGTCCTGAACTATCCTACTACATAAAACCAACAGGATAACTTCAGATACACTAAAAACACACTGTAGCCTTATCCGTCAAATTACACATAGAATCTATAGAAGTAAGCCAACTTTCCCAAATGCAGGTAATAGCTGATTTCAAAAGCTCAGGTAGATTTAAAGGAACCGTATGTAAGATTCTGCAATCACTTTCAAATTACTGTAGAGCGGTTTATCCCCTCCCCCTCCCCCATGACTGGCAGAGCTGGCAACCCGGATGCCGAAACACTACTGACTTTGTGATTAGTAGATAGGTGGAGGGTGGCGCATCAGGCCAAAACACAACATGACAACATCAACATCAGTTAAGGGCTGCAACTTCACTTTTTAAATGACAATATCCTGGCCGGACTACTGTTGTCAGTGATATAAGTATTTGAAATGAACATGATTTCTTTATGTCTAGTGACATATCAGGGCCATTTTATGATTAATTGAAATACATTTCTTACATACGGTTCCTTTAAGCACAAAAACGAGACCGCAGGCAGAGGCTGGTTAAGGTGAGGAGATGTGTGATTTAGTGGGCTGGAGACTGAAGTTCGGCCCCAAGGCGCAAGAAGAAATAAAGACCACAACGATTTACAAGACCCCAGGACACACGTGGCCATGATGAGGAGTCAGACCTCACACAGTCAGACTCTAATTCAGTGAAATCCCGGCACGCAGCCTTATCCGCTCTAAGGTGACACCTCTGAAAATATTACTTTAGGGCTTAATTTCATCTGGCATTGAAACAATGTGGCTATTACAATGTAATGTACGCTCAGATTAAGTTTTGTTTGTCTCAAATTTTGCAATATTATGTCTGTGTAACAGGAAGTCTACATTTTGTTTGGCTGTGATTGCGATACTGCTCGCCAATCTGTAATGCTGCCTAAACAACTACGGTTTAGGATGTAATTGTTTGGTGAAACTTTATCTGCACACCCACACTACAGCCGCAGATGCTGTTGACAGACGTCTGAATTCTTGTAATGGACCTACTCAGAATTAATTTGAAGTTAAGTATATTGGGTATTTTTAAGTATAAGTATATTGGGTATTTTTAAGTATAAGTATATTGGGTGAGCAAAATGTCAGGTGCCGCTTGTGTCCTTGAGAGTGCGTCGTTTGTCATGCTCATGGTCGAAAAAGGTGACTGGTCTTGTTAGCAAGTCTCTCTCTCTCTCTCTCTCTCACGAATACACACACACACTCACACAGAGGGAAAAATATGTAGTCAGGATGGAGACAGTAATAAGGCTTACAGAAACTGTACTCATACAATTTGACGTAAACGACGTAAGAAAGCTGCACCCTGTAAGAACAACAGAGAGGATGCTCAGGGTTAGATGACTCAGACACACAACACTAGGGGCTCTCCACACATTATTTCATTAAAGGGACACCAGGCAATGTTTTCGTGTTAATTAATCATCTTCGTAAGTCGGTATATGGTTAAATGACTCATTACGGGGCGAATGAAGGCTCTCTCGCCCGCCCCTACTGCCTGTAGGAAGAATATCCCACTTGCAAGTTCGGTGTATCCTACCCGCCGACTGAAGCAGGATCAGTTTACAGCACAGAGGCAGGCTAACAAAACGCTAGAGATTGTTGCAAACGTGTGTATTATGGCAGAGCCGGCGAAGAAGCAGCGAAAACCCTTGATGGAAGACGCAAAGAAAAGGAAAAGAGTTTCAGACCGAGCGAGGGGGAGTTTCGTAGAGAAAAAGCATCAGGTGCCTGGTGTCCCTTTAAATATCTGCAATATCAGCAGGCTCATGCTCATGTCCTGTAAAACAAATCATTTTCTGAAATCAGAACATCACACCTGCAGTAAATAAATGAAATGGCTTAAATGGCATATAAGAATTAAAGTAACATTTAATGATGTCTGCTGCAGTTCAGTCTACAGCAGTAGGTATCCTTTTCACAGAAACTGAAGCTGCTTTATATGTATGTATATGACAGCGGTCAAAGCAGAGGGGTCAGCATCACAATAACCAAAGAAGGGGAGGTATGGGAACCACAGAGGAACGAAGTGATGGAGTGACTACAGTCTGTGTGTGAGTGTGTGTGTGTGCGTGTGTGTGTGTGTGTGTGTGGGAGGGGTGGGGGGTGAGGTATGGGACGACAAACAGAAAGGCTTGTTAATGTCAGCAAACAGAGATAGCACACTGACATGCACAAGCACATACACATAATATACACACACACACACATACACATATGCGCGCATACGCATACGCATACACATACACATACACACAAATACGCATACGCATTCACAAACACATACACATATTATGCATACACGCAAAGGCTGTTACAAACTCATCAATACACTGTGCAAGTGAATGCAGCCATAAGACACAACGAAGCACAGTTTTCAATTTCAGCTGTAGAAATATTGATTATGAGGTTCCTCCTGTGGTTTTGTCGTTGTAGTTTCTAATGGTGCGCCCAGCGCAGGCGGTACATTGTACACTGTACCCAGTACCCAGTACCCACCTGATTTCCTGCAGCAGGCTTCACACTTGGCTGACTGGTTCTCTGTTGAACACTAACACAGGAGAGGACAAAGAAAGTGGGAGAGAGAGACAGACAAAGAAAGAGAGAGAGATGAAGAGAGATAAATAAAAAGGAAGAGAGAGACAGACAAAGAGAGATAAGAAGAGGGAGTGTGAGAGAGAGAGAGAAGAGAGATATAAAGAAAAAGGTAGAGAGAGAGACAGACAGACAAAGATATATGAAGAGGGAGTGAGAGAGAGAGAGAAAGAGAGAGAGAGAGCAGGCACATATGAAGAATCGGAGACATTTTTACAGCATTGGAGGCATCTGACTTAATAGAAAATGAAACAAGGCTGTGTGCAAATATCCAAACATGGAAAACCGCCATTGGAAAACAAGGCAGAGAATTCAAAAACACACAGAACCGGATGTGACTCACTTGGTAAACCCGATGAAGTCTTCATGGTTTGTGTTTATGTAGGAGAGCTGGATGTCAATGTGCAGCAAAACCTGTTGGAAACACACACAATATATCATTCATGATACTTAACATTTCACAAAGAACCAAATATTTAGAATCAGCTTGACATCAAAGGATTAGTCATGTGGGAAATTCTGAGTATGGCTATTGTAATGATGTTTAATGGCCTGACTGTTCTTTTGACTGTTCTTTTCTTTCATATGTTTTCCCTCTTGCGTTGTTTGAACTTTCAAATAGTTTCACTGGTTTTCTTCCCAGTCACTATGTACACAATAAACACACACACTCACACTATGTACACAATAAACACACACTCACACTCTGCAAACATGCCACTATGTACACAATAAACACACACACTCACACTCTGCAAACATGCCACCAGCATTACTGTGCAAAGATAGCACAAACACTTCAAAGCATGTAAATAATGCTTTTGATATCCTAGTAGTCTGTCCCTGCTATAAAAAAAAAGTACTTGTACTACTGCTAACTAGAGACACTATTATTGTGTTTCATCTTTAATATCTTACATCATCTTAAGTATATATATAGTATATAGTATAGTAAAATAGTATAATACGTAAGTATATATACTCTTCTTCATTATTCAGAGTTATTAGATACATAATGGATATACTGTATGCGTGTGAGTGTGTCACCACAGTGACAAATCACAATGTGTTTGACCTGATCCTTGGATCGACTCTCCTGGTCCCGTATGCGGGTGGAAACGATCCTTTCTGTCTCCTCCCGCAGTTTAGGAAAGCTCGCCAACTGCAGAGAAGCACCACAAACGTCACACACACACACACACACACACACACACACACACACACACACACACACACACACACACACACACACACACACACACACACACAGAAAACAGAACAGGCATCCACAGTGTGACAGTACTGGAGCTGTGTGGTTTAACATCTGACCTCAACTAGGCCGTCCAAAAAGGACTGTTTTCAGAATAGTTCAGCCACTATTTGTTAAAAAGTTGGTTTGTCTGGCTGTCTGTGCTTATTGCATATAACAGGCTTTTACAGGAAATGCATCTAACTTGGCCGGGACATTTACAGTGTCGACTCCGTCTAACAGTGGCATTGTGGTTTAACAGCTGACCTCAACTAAGCCAACAGAGAAGAACAGTTTTTAGGAATAGCTCTACCACACTGCCCAAACATCTGTTGATCTCCATGAGAATTGATCTGAATGATGGTCAAAGTGCAAAGTCTTACTAAAGTCTAACTAAAGCTTATTTAATACCTAAGCAAAATCTATTTGCTCATTTAACACTGTGGGTGTTTAACACCTTAGCTCATTTAACACCTATGACATATGTACAATAAGTCGCTTTGGATAAAATAAATAAGTAAACATATAACGTATAATAACGTATATAATTGGGGGCAGCCGTGGCCTACTGGTTAGCGGTTTGGACTTGTTACCGGAGGGTTGCCGGTTCGAACCCCGACTAGTAGGCACGGCTGAAGTGCCCTTGAGCAAGGCACCCCTCACTGCTCCCCGAGCGCCGCTGTTGTTGCAGGCAGCTCACTGCGCCGGGATTAGTGTGTGCTTCACCTCACTGTGTTCACTGTGTGCTGAGTGTGTTTCACTAATTCACGGATTGGGATAAATGCAGAGACCAAATTTCCCTCACGGGATCAAAAGAGTATATATACTTATACTTATAACTCTCTGTACCCAGACACACTTCATATTGTCTCCAAAAACACATTGAAAAGGAACTATTACTTCTGATGATTCCAAGCGGACCCTGTTGACCTACTTATACTTATACTTATAACGTATAACCTATTGCAGATACCTTTAAGGTGCACTGGTGCACCGTCCTAATGAGCTCCTCCACCACCATGTCCACACACTTGATGCAAGGGCCTCTGAGTTTAACGATCTGCTTCTTCACTATGGCCTCGAACGCCAAGTCTGGAGTGAACAGGCCTGTCCTAGACCAGGGTAGGGGCAGACAGGGGACACAGACACCAAGGGAGAGAGAGAGAGAGCCAAGGCAGAGTATTAAGCGATGAAGGAAGGAAAAACCAAGCGTGGAGAGAAATAAAGAGAGATGGGAGAAATAAAATGGCGGACCAATGGACAGGTTTACGGCAGGCAAGGGACAAGTGTAGGAAATAAAATCATGTCATGAGAGAAAAAGATGAACAGAGAGAGAGGAGAGAACTGAGAAAAAAGGAAGGAAGAAACAGAGGTGAGCCGTCGGTCAGTCCGGGACACCCGCGAGAGGTATAAACTTCGCCAACCACTAGCCTGGACACAGCAGTAATTTGATGTGATGTAATGAAACTGACCTGACGCCATGGGTGTTCTTAATGGCATAGGAGATTTCTCGTCGCAGCTCCTTCTCATCCAGCTCCATCTGAGGTCAAACAGGGCGGAATTGGAATTAGAATTAGAAATTAGAATTAGGAATTAGAATTAAGGGGCCGTTCACACCAGGAATGATAACAGAGTCCAACTGCTCTCAGAGCCGCTCATTTTTCTCCATAGACAGTAAAAGAAACTTTTTTTACCCATTATTCAGACTAGCCTTTTAAGAAAATTGCCATCCTACTACTCACTTGCTGCCTCAACCTAATAAAATCCAATTTTTTGCGGAGGCCTGGACGTTACCCTTGATTATATACAGCTTTTTATTGTCATCAAAATCACTCTGAAAGTGATCCCCAACAGTATCGCTCTTCATGTCATTATCGTCATAGTTTATGTGTAGATAATGTCATTTATATTAGCTAGAACGAGTCTTTTTTGTTATCGTTACAGTTATCACCCTTTATAGTTATAATTAGGACACCTGTGGAGAGCCTCTGTGGAAAAGCAGTCGGAAGGACAGAAGAACTATGTAGATCGACCTCTGACCTCTGCGCTCACCTCAACCAGGTCGAAGGGAAATCTCTCATGAAAGATGCGATTGATTTTGGCTCCTCCCGAGAGCTCCACAGTGTCCACCTGATCACCGGAGCCTTCGATCTTCTTCTCAAAGTCCTGCCCGAAGTGCTGGACGAGTCTGCAGCACAGCACACACATGGGGTACTAACTCACTGTGTTACTGCCACCGGCACAATCATGCCACTAAGCATACAATAATGGACACACGCACACACACACACAAACACACAAAACAACCACATACACACACACACATAGTTCAGACTCTCACTGTAGCATTGCTTTGGTTTTGCGCGAGGGGTCATCCGGTCGGTACTGCCGGTATTCCTCTGCCTCCTTGTCTAGTGTCAGCAGCTGGCCCTGCAGCTTACTGCGGAATGCCGGAAGTGTCTCCCGGATATGATTTGTCAGTTGCTAGGAGATCACAGAAAAGGGAATGTTCTTAAGTCAAACATCAGTCTTCTAAATGAATTCTCTACCCGCTTGACCATTCTGCCTCACCTGGTTGAGTACTTGCTGCAGGTAGGGAGTACCCATGACGTGGGCTAGGTGTTTATACGCTGGGTGAGACAGGAAGAACCTTCTCTCAGCAGCCAGTGCCACCTTGATGTCCTTCTTCCCATCAATGTCCTTCTGACTGCGGTTCACTACCCCTATGTAGCCTAGAAAAGGAGAGAAAGGCAAGAGAGGTCAGCAAACGAATAGAGAAAGACAGAATAAAGGGACAGAGACAGGAATTAGATCTCCGTTTCTTGAAGGTCACCGAGTACTGTTGGTACGAAAAAACACATGAACATGGGGGCTCATGAAAATGCCCCCAGAGTGTAGCGCTGTAGCTGTCGGCTGCAGCAACTCGAACCGATCGTTTTTTTGTTTTTTTCATACCGAGAGTACACGGTGACCTCGAGAAACAGAGATCTATGTGGAAAATCGCCAAAATATTCCTTTAGGGGTGAGAAAGAAAAAAAAGAGAGGGAGGGGTGTTTGACAAACAAATTCCTTTTATATTGAACCATCATATAGTAACTCAAGAATACCACAAACGGCTACTACAGAGAGAGAGAGAGCAAGAGTGGAATGGAGAAAGAGAAAGATGAGCAACAAAACCTTGATGATAACAGTCATTTATAAGACAACGCCGGCCATTAGCAGCAGGCGAGGCGCCCATATCCGCGCGAAGAGAGGGTCAGTGTGGGGTTTCTGCTGCCTGTTTGCCTGCCTGCCTGTCACCGCGGCCTCTCTCTTGTGCGCTGAAAGCTGGCCTCCGTGGCGAATGCATTAGCAGAGCCTGAGGAAGCGTGAAGGCCCCAGCACCTGCCACTGCTTTAGCTTCGGCGCTGCTGCAGGCCTGAGACTAGCCCCCTGTCTGGCACATGTTCAGCTTCCAATCCACAGCGGCGGCAACAGCAGCAGCAGCAAGTCTGTGTAACTCAAGCCCTGTGTTACCACACAGTGAGGGGAGGACAGTCTGGACTAGACTGGACTAGGCTCCCGACAGCATTATTCACTTGACAATGATCCCACTTACACATCAACCGACTCAAGACAGGGGAGACCAGGGCCAATATTTACACACTGGTATGCAAGCTGATACTTGGAAAAATGGGAACTAATCAGAAGTAGAACTGTGATAATTACAGATCTCTTTCGCTTCCAACATCTTAAAAATATTTTCGTTCCATTTTAGTAGTGAAGATATTTTTAATCTGAATACGTATCAAATTTATTTACATGGCTGATATGTAGATGACAGCCAAAGAGTTTATTATAATTTAATATAGAGTACTGAACTCTATGAAGCCACATGTGAAAGAGTTGATTATAATTTAATGTAGAATACTGAACTCTATGAAGTCACATATTTTGAAATTCAATTAAAGTCTAATGAGTAAAAACAATCAATCTTCACAACTAATGTACTCCCAAAAACTCAAACTATCCTCAAAAAACAAAAAAAAAACACAAACACACACACACACACACACACACACACACACACACACACACACACAGACAGACAGACAGACAGACACACACACACACACACACACACACACACACACACACACACACAGACAAACAGACAAACGGACACACACACAAACAGACACACACACACAAACACAAACACACTGTCAAGAGCGCTCATCACCAGTCCACTATACCTCTCCGTAGAGGTAGTAACCTGTTCTCCAGAATGGCCCGGGCATCCGTGCCCTCATCCATCAGGTCCAGCTTGGTGATCACTCCAATGGTGCGCTGGCCTGAAACAACACAGAGGCAACATGAAGAGCGTCCTTCATCAAGCCTTCCTTCCCTCCAGCTGCAGCATAATCATCAGTCATTAGAGGAGCTCTCACAAGAAAGAAGAACATTAAAGGAGCACGCCAACTTTTTACACCGGTTTTGGGAGCTAACGGTGGGGGTGTCAGCCTGGGTTATAGCACACACAGAGAAGTGAAGGGTATGTTTCCTTTTATCTAACTCTGGGATAGATGGAAAATAAGCTCATTTCCAAAAAAAGTTGGCAAGTTCCTTTTAGGTTGTGTCTTGCGGTGAGTCTCCATCAGCTCTATTTTACTCATATTCATTAGAAAACTAAGACAATGGCCATGTACATACTGCAGCAAGTCCCTATGTATTCATAATTCTATGGAACTAATGGAACCACTGTAACATAATCATGATAAACTTACAGCTACATGATATGACATGATATTATGTATTATTCTCAAGTAACACAAAACAGAAAGAAAGTGACACTATCTTTTATTGCCTTGCCTTTTCTTTTTCGTGTGGAAAAGAAAAAAAAACTTGGCAATACAATTATTCTGATTCTAATATTTAAGATTGTGGTTATGATCTACACTGATCTACATTGACTGAGCACCACCAGGTGAAGAGTCTCTTCCCCCTTCTCACCCTGAATGTCCACATCCTTGGCCAGCTTGAGAGCATCTGAGTTGGCCAGGTCCATGTTGGCAGGAGTCACAGCAAGGATGAGGCAGTTCTCCCGGCAGATGAATTGCATGATCATGTCACGGATCTGGTACTCGATATCTGGAGGCTGGTCTCCCACGGGCACCTTGGTGATGCCCGGTAGGTCAATCAGAGTCAGGTTCAGCACTGCACAGAGATGGATAGGGAGCCTGACCTTCATGTTGCACTTATAGAACAGTGTTTAGTTAGACAGAGATAAACTTCATAAGTGTTAAGTTAAGCTAAGTGTTACTTCAACCTTCATAAAGTATTAGCATTTACAGTAAAGTATTTAGTAATAATAAAAAAGTTTTAGTTTTTTTAAATCTTGCTCTGAAGAATTCGGAAACTGCATATAACAGACATTAAAGTAAATGAGGATAGTAATGTCAAATAAACAGGAATCAGTTAATTATGGGTGTTGGGGCCAAACGTACATAAATTGATACGTACATAATTGGGGACATTCATTGATCAGGCAAAGTCAATCACTTAACAAAGGTAGTTATTAGCGCTAATAAAGGACAGTTCGCAAAATGCAGGATGTGATCTAGCCAATGAGTGAAGAGAGACAATACTGTGGGCAGGGGTTACCATTGGGTGAGTAAACACGAAGCCTGATGGGAATGGGTGAGATGCCCTTATTGGCTCCTGTCAGTCTCTCCGTCTCAGTTTCAATCTCTTTCCGAACCTCCTCAAAGTCGACAATTTTCCTGCCTTTGCAATGGAGGAACTCGGCATACTCTGGGCAGCAAAAAAGATGGATTTCGAAGGCATCAATACATTGTTTAGAAGAGGAGAGGTCTCCACCTAGTGGACAATGTAGAATGTAACACCCTCTCCAGGATGGCAAAAATACCACAGCTTGCAACTCGAGTACACAGCAGAGGTCATTTAGTGGCAGCTATAGTGACATAAAATGGAGAGCACTGGTATGTAAACGATGCCACCACATCGCAGAAAATAAATGTGTGATCAACATGGAAGTTTTCATAAATAGAATAATGAATCTGACACGTATCTGAATGACAACCACAGTGTCCATAGTTTACCATAGTGAACTGGCATAGAAACTAGCATAGATTCAAAGTTAGTGATGATCCCACCTTTATCATCATTGATGAGCTGCAGTACCAACGGCCTTCGTGTGACAATCCCTGAACCTCTGGGCAGGAAATCCCTGAGCAGAGTCATACAGGAGCAATCAAACCACATGATACAAACACATACTACAGCTGTACACAATCAAACCACATGACATGATACAACTGTACACAAGCAAACCACATGACACACAAACACATACTATAACTGTACACAATCATACCACATGACACAGAAACACATACTACAGCTGTACACAATCAAACCTCATGACATATGACATGAGCACAGTGACATGACACATGACATGAGCAGAGTCATACAGGCACAATCAAACCACATGACATGATACACAAACACCTACTACAAATGTACACAATCATACCACATGATACACAAACACATACTACAACTGTACACAATCATACCACATGATACACAAACACATACTACAACTGTACACAATCATACCACATGATACACAAACACATACTACAAATGTACACAATCATACCACATGATACACAAACACATACTACAACTGTACACAATCATACCACATGATACACAAACACATACTACAACTGTACACAATCATACCACATGATACACAAACACCTACTACAAATGTACACAATCATACCACATGATACACAAACACATACTACAACTGTACACAAATAAACATGCATACTCCACATTAATCCCTGAACTCTGCCAAGATATGACTCCCCTGGGGCATTAAGTCACAACACTAATTGATGTCATTTATAGCTACAAATAAAAAGGCGGCACGCAGACAAACACAGACACACACACACACACACGCATACACATACACGGTCAAGAGTTGGCGGAAGACTAGTGCCAATGCAGGCTGCGACAAGCTTCGTCAGCTTGTATGTCCAGAGAGTGAAACAGTAAACCCATTCCTTCAACCTCACCCATCTCTGGCCACCATATTCAGTTATTTATGGCTGTTTTACATTCATACAGCTCATGCCTGACTCTAATCTGGAGTAGTCTGTACTTAAATAAGCAGTTCTTTCCAGACATATTTATTGCATTAGACAGGGAGTGCTACCTACCTACATAGCCTAAATAACACTGAGCTGAAAACACGGATCTGTGCTATCTCACCAATGTCATACCACTAAAGTTAAGTCATGCTATTGCAAGAACGGGCATCAATTAAATATTACGGGACTTGTAGTACAGTACATGTATGCTCAATTGGTGGCTTTTGGGTCAAAGAGAAAGTATTGCTAAAAAGGAGGCGACTGTCTGGGAATACAATGGGCCCATGTCAGGAAAGTCTTCTCCAAGGCCAAGATAATCAGCCTGACAGAACATGTCCTGTTCTGATCCCAGCCTATACGGCTGTAATGGGAAACTGGGAGGAAGCCAGTGATGGAACATAAACAGGGTAGGAGAGGAAGATCCCAGGGAACAGACCCAGTTCACAGCAGTGCTCTTGTGGAAAGGCTGACACACGTCATGCCTGCGCTAGGTCAACCATCGCCAGTTTTTAGTTTTTATCCAGTCTTTGCGCACAATTGATATTATATGAGAGACCAGATTAAAGGAGAGTATAACTTGCCTGCAGCCAGAGGAATGTACATTTTTTGTCAGCCTATAAACAGCACCTTGATAAGCTGAAAGAGGCATGCTGGTGTGGAGTGAATGAAACAAGAGCAAACATGCTGTGGTCCTCCGTCCCCCACATGACAACAGAGGCAAATAAAACACTTGGGGAAGTGAAAGTAAAATGTTAACAAGAGAAGAGAAGCGTGACAAAAGGCACTTAAAGGTGCCATGTGTAATGTCTGCCAAAAAATCAATTCATACTCCACATTCCATAAAAGATGGGGCAGTATACCTCCAGAAAGTGAGTTTGTCTACCCTAGAGTAACAATCGAGACACGTGTATTGCAGTTTGGCTGGCGGTTATGTTACCCGCATACTGCCTCCCATGGCCGAAACTGGTATTATGACACTTGTCGGGCTGTGGCTAGTAATTTAGCATGCTAATTCAGGTTGATATCTCTTCAGCACTATACCTTGTCATTTTTTTAATGACATCATCACCCTTATTTCCTTCCATTCTTTTGATGTGCGTGTAGCTCATTTTTTGGATATTTTTACCTCAATTCTTACACATGGCACCTTTAATGGACTCTAACGCTGTGTCTCAAACCACCAACATGCACACTTCAAATACTTAGTTTAAGGATATAGTGCAGATATTGGGACAATACTAACCATCGAAAAGTGGGCACTACGGAAGTAAGCGCTCAGTGCACACTAGAAGTGTACTGACAGAAGTGTGCGGTTTGAGACACAGCCTAACTCAGTCCGGGCGTCAGCAGTTCAGCAGAAGATTATTTTAACATGCTAACTGCCCTAATGTCAATACAGGAATGATCATTACTTTGAAATCAACGACCAAAAACTAGCATATAATATGTTCCATCGCACACACGTCTATGGAGAGACGAGGGAGCAGAGGAGATTCACCACACTAATTCCTTAGACGGTCACTTTTTATGGGCAAGGATTTTTGAGAGCACATGGCTGTATGGACTTTCCCAGTGGCAATACAAGCATCACGTTGAACTTTCCATCTAACCCTCGAGATAACTTCCTCTCAGTTCTAAGGAGCTAGAAGTAGAACGACCACAGTGAGCTGAGAATGATCAACATTTCTCTAAAAACACAGAAAGATACAGATCATATCCAACATGAACATAAGCACAGCGACAGCTTTTTGTTCTGTCGCATCTGGTACATTTGGACTTTTATGAAATGCTGTGTCATGCACACTATGTAAAGATGCGTGCTACTTTTGACCTGACCTAAGGTTTCTGTACCACAGAAACACAACCGTTATGACCTGACTCAGCCATTTTTACACACGACCACAAACACAGCAGTTATGCGTGACTAAACTCACAGAAAATGATACTTCAGATCAAACATGAGTCTCACACAAATGACTTCCACTACAGCATCGGCAGTATTTCCTGTGATGCAGCTGGTGGAGCAGCCTTGGCAATACAATAGGGCGGGTTCCCATGTGTATGGTATTGTCACTGTGTTTCCCTCAATGTCTCAGGATGTTTTCAGTTACATTCTCGGCGTGTTCCTGTAATCATGCGTTAGCTTTGAAACAGGGACAACATTATAGTTGAACCAAACATAACTCATACTCAAACCCATCCAATATTTTGACCAATAGGATACTTCTGCCTGGCAATGACATAGGCATGAGGCAAAAGACAACAGACTGCACTAAAGATATAGGTCTAAATGTTATGTTACTGATTGGATCATAAACCGCCACAGCAACAAAGCAATGAAGAGGAATGACTGAAGAACTTGTAGGAAATTGCTGGTATATTGTGGTGGGCCGCACCAAGGGCTTGTGGTTAGTAGGGTTGTGTAGGCATTTGTTTGCAAAGCCTATATACTAGTACCGCAACAACTTTCTGCATTAGCCTCAAAATGTATTATTATTATTTTTATTTTTTTCTCTATTATTGTGTTAAATATTTCAAATGTGAAGCACTTTGAGCTTATTAGTATTATTATTATTATTGTTATAAATGAAAAAAATAAAGAAATAGAAAAACATTGTATTAAATAAAATGCTGGTATGAGTAATGGGTATGAGTAATTATTGTTCTTAACTGTATTTTTGAAACACATACAGTATGTCCTGGACAGACCTAAATGAACCAGAATGTTCTTAATAGCCCAAAGCAGTATAGGTTGGGTGAATGAATTAAATCAAGCTGGTCCACTGAATGATACTCAGGCCTGGGCTACATCGGGTCTGCAACTGAAGCGTCAGTTCGCGGAGCATACATTTTTTTTTTAGAAGACTGATCTAATTTTTTCAAACGTACATGCCGCTATTACATCTGGTGTAGCCAGTTCCATTGATTATACTGGAAGCTAATTGTTGCAGCAGACGCTCTGGGAACGGAAGCTTCAGTTATGTACGTGCCTGGTGTGGCCTCCCTGTCTGACCGCATTCTCACAATATTCAAATGGTTACTTGGGCTGCTTTTCGTGGTTAAAAAATATTCTCATAGTAGTTCACTTCTTTGGAAATTTTTTTTTCTTGCAAACAATTTAAATAACATATTACCCACCAACTCCTCACTCCAAAAATACCTTCCTTGTAAGTGCATGTTGTGTGTGATGTCTGTATGCTACTGAGACCTTGAATTTCCCCTTGGGGATCAATAAAGTATCTATCTATCTATCTATCTATCTATCTATCTGAATCTTAGGCTATGTGATGAAATCTCATCTCTGTTTTGATTTACAGTAGTGGGTTATGCAGGGTTTATTTACAGCAAATAGGCCAGTACTCAAGTCCCAATTCATCCATAATTCAGTCAGTGTCACTACCTAATCACACACAGATTGAAGGCAGCAAAAATTAACTGAGCAGCCAAAAATCCCTCCCAGCAAAGGATTGCACTAAACCAAATCCTGCCACCTGTAGACAGACAGCTTGACAGATGCAGTCTGTTGTTGTATCTATTTACCGGTACTCTGAATAAGTAGAAGTGAAATGCAAAATGACAAATGAGAAAAGTGTGGTTAAAGGCACCAGGCTTCTTGATTCATTTGGAGCAGACGGGAAGGCAAAGCAGAGTCTTTCCCAAGGGATGAACTATGCGCGTACATGCGTACTGACTGAAAAGGCCTGGTGGTGCTGCTTTTGAAATTCGGTTAAATGTCCATTTTTGGGCACATTTGTTATAGGTTTGTTGCCTGATGTCCATCAAGGGCTACAGATTAACTTGAAATGAAAAAATGAAAAAAACATCAACACTGCATAACCCAGTCAACATTGAGTGGACAAATAATACTATTAGTTAGTACTATAGTTTTTAGTTTTGTGAAACGTGTGCTTTGCCACCAAACTCTGTCATGACTTGGAGGGACACTGTAAAAACACCTCCTGTCTGCCTTTCTACCCCCACCCAGAGTTTTTGATAACAGCCCTAGCTCTGCTCTTTGTCACCATAGCACAGTCATTTCTGGAAGCCAGGAGCCACTTCAACAGTAACGTCACAAGACCTGAAGAGAATCCACCCGGCCCTTAACTGGTCAAGCGTCTTGACCACCAAATTTTGTTCACAGTTTAACTGTCCTTTAGTAAAGTGCACTTAAAGGAGAATTCCGGCCATTTTTCACAGCTAGATCTCCGTTTCTCGAAGTCACCGAGTACTGTCAGTATGAAAAAAAGTAAAACAATCGGTTCTACCCAGCTTGAGTTGCTGTAGCCAACCAGCCAGGCAGCTACAGTGCTACACTCTGGGGACATGAACATGGGGGCTCATAAACATGAATCCAGAGTGTAGCACTGCAGCTGCCTTGAAGCTCTAGCTGTAGGCTGCAGCAACTTGAGCTAGGTAGAATCGATTGTTTTCGGTGTTTTTTACTACAACTTGCTGTCTACAATACAATTTACTTTCAAATTGTTATGAGGTGTATTTTTGGTAAGGGTAAACGCATTACAATTATTAAAGCATTGTAATTATTATTGTACATGGTCAGAGGTGGAAAGTAACGAAATACATTTACTCACATTACTGTATTGAGTAGTTTTGTGTATTTTGTATGTTTTAAGTAGTTTATAAAATCGGTATTTTAAATTTTACTTGATTACATTTTGAGTGAAGTATTATACTTCGCTACATCAAAAATCCCATCCGTTACTTGAGTAAAAAAAAAAGTTAAGACTATCGAAAACAGAAAGGGAGAGAAAAAAAATTGCGCCCTAAACCACTAGCCTAGTGATAATGATCAGCATGTAGCAAGCGCGTCGGAAGCACCGGTGCACTTTTCGGGGGGATAAAATCAGGTGTGATTTTGGCCCATTGTTCTAAACAGATTCCAGGGGTCCCTCTTGTGAATCCTGATCTTTAGTTACTTCCAGAACTGTTTAATTGAACTTAATTGAATTGGCTGCCTTTAAGTCTTTCTGGAGCTTTCTCCGAGTGGTCCTTGGCTCTTGGAATTGACTATCCTTCTGACTCCCTGGTCAGAAATATTGCGAGGAGATCCTGTGCATGGCCGGTTGATGATGCAGTGATGTTTCTTCCACTTGCAGATAATGGCTCCCATGCTGCTTACTGAAGATTCTGAAGTTTTGAAATGCATCTGTAACTGGTTTCATTGATAGGCCTATGTTTTGCAACAATAAGGTTGCAAAGGTGTTGGAAAGGCTTTTTGCTTTTATCCATCATGAAATGTTTCTTGTGTGACAGCTTGGTAATGAGAAACCTTTTTATAGCCCATCAATATGTAGGATACTAACCAAGCTTATATTAATTTGCACAGATAGAAAGGATAACTATACTATACTTCCCACTCTCCCCCCCAGTTCGACGCCCTTTAATCTGCTGAACCTTCTGCTCGTTTCCAAATATAAAAAAAAAACTCTCTGCAACTCAACATTGGCCTGCCTGCCTCAGCTGCCTGTGAGGGGCTTTTCAGTTGTGCTGGATTACTATTCACTGCAAAGCGACCCAAGGATGAGTGCAACTAACTTTGAAAATCAACTACTGCTCAAACTTAAAGGACAACTCCGGCGATTTTTCACATAGATCTCCATTTCTCAACGTCACCGAGTACTGTCGGTAAGAACAAAACTGAAACAATCGGTTTTACCTAGCTCGAGTTGCTGCAGCTACAGTGCTACACACTGGGAGCATGAACATGGCTGCCTTAGCTGCTGGCTGCAGCAACTCGAAATAGGACCAAAGTCCTTTTCAAACAAGTACCTCCACTCGGCGGCCATATTGCAACACTTCTTGGGCACTTATCGGCAGAAATGCGTGTGTGTAAGGCTTCACGACACCAATCTTGCTTCAGCAGCGAGATCACAACAGATGATTGGCACGATGTCTTGCAGCACACCATATGATTGGCTCAATGTATTTTACAACACACCACATGATTGGCTCAATGTATTCACATGTCGACGTTTTGCCGCGGAAGGGTTGTGATATTTGTAGACAACGTTACAAACTAACCCCATGCATTACTATGGAGGATTTTTTTAGTGCTGTATCTCCTCATTAGAAAGTCTGAAAAAAAAGTAACTAAGTAACTTTTACTTAAAGTAGATTTTAAATGAACTACTTTTTACTTTTACTCAAGTACATTTTCAGATCGTTTTTTTAACTTGTACTTGAATAATATTTCATCATTGGTACTTTTACTTGAGCACAATATTTTCGTACTTTTTCCACCTCTGCACATGGTCTAATTTATCAGTAAAGTAACTAGCCTCATCTCAGCATAGGGTTCAACCTAGGCCCACATTTTACATTTGTGTGACAACTAAGAATAAACAACATGAGCAAACACACAGACACAGACACAGACACAGATGGCAGAGGTGGATCAGGCATAACCTGTCATAGATTCTTGGCAATGGTTGGAATGGAACTGCTAACTTATGAAAGTACAGTCATGTGGAGGATGCCAATTCACTTTGTGAGTTCACAGTGAGTATTTCTATTATGTTGTAATAATAACAACCCATAAACCATGGGAATAAGACTGAAACAACCAGTGCAGATTTGATACATTTAACCTCCCTTTACCTACCTCCCAACAAAGTTTTCTAATACTGAGCTCTTTCCTGCACTCTGTCCGCCAACAACAGCGATTTGAGGGAGGTCCAGACTGCATGTTTGTCCAATGGCACTGAAAGCATCTTGCAACCGGTTGACTAGGGGGATGAGCTCCTCCATCCCCCGGTTACCCATGGTGACAGAGCCACAGGGATGCAGGTGACTGAAATTAAGAGCAGCGTCAAGTTCAAAGGAAGTTCAGTTCAGGTCTACAATGATGCCATGTCAACATCATCTAACCTTTAATGTTACTTTTGATTTACAATGATGAGCATGGTTAATTCACTATTAAAAGATTCGTTCACCCATTAAAAAGGTATATTCTTAAAAATACGTTGCCAATGCTTTTTCAACAAGTGGGTTCGTAGGTTAGCTGGCCAGTTAGCTTACTGTACATGCCTTTGAAGTTATTGTTAGCGATGGCCAGGCAGTGATATTTTGAGTGGGGTCCCTCAGGGTGTACGTGAGCTAGCCAGTCACTCATTCAGTTAAAACATTGCTTGAAAAAGCTGACGTTATACAAAAACTGTTCCGTCTTACCTTTCTGGCTAACTTGAAACGAGAATGTCGAAATATCCGCTTTCATATCACTGCCACTCGGTACCCGAACGGTCCAGTTCAGGAAAAGTCTGCTCGCGCGTTTTGTCTACACTGGAACTTCAGGACTTTGACTTCGGCTAGTAGAACAGACAAATGAAAATGAAAAATAAATTCTTTCCTTGGCCATTTAAGACAATCAGCGTTAGCATTCGGCGAACTGGCAAGGGTCTTCTTGGGTTGATCCAACTTCACTGGGACAAACTCTTCAGTCGGGAAGACGAGCCTTCGCGCACTGACAGCTAACGGTTATCTGCGCACGCGCGTAGTTCAACAACCCTAAGCAGCCACACCTCAGTTGGAAATGTGTCATATTTCTGGCTAAATTACAGTAAACAAATGTTCTATCATTGGCTACGATTCTAATCTGGGGGAGATGTCTTCCGCCATGAACATCTCAAATCATTGCATTCACAAATATGCAAACATGGTTTGTCAAAATAAGGTCAGGCAGATCTGAGTCCCAGTCTGCCAGAAATTACTTTTTCTTTCTAAGTAACACCAAAGGTCAAGCCACAACCCTGAGGGGACAATGATCACGATCACGGTATAAAAAAAAACATTTTTTTTTTTCCTCCATCCATCTTAACAAGGGATACCATCTTGCAAAAGTTGTTGTCCCCAGTTGAACCAAGTCTGTAAATGCCCACTTTCACACATGACCCAAACAGAGCTCCAAAACTAGCAATGTTCAGAAGCCATAAATAACAACTTGGAGCTTACTACTCGCTGTCCAAACATATTACCTATTGCAACCTCATCAGAGGAAACTTTTCTTTGTGATACATCAGCCATATCTCCATTATAACCAGTCAGACAATGAAATTAGTGCAACACTCAACCAGAAAAAAATCTTGAAAGTGCCTTTACTTTTTCAGTAATACTTAACAGGAAACAAAAAATGATCTTACATGAAACAGAGAAGCTGGAAAGATTTTACTTAGTCTTTAATGCATTCATTCATTACCATCACACCACATTCATATTTTATCATCCAGAGACAATCTATATGACAATGATATATACCACGTCTTTTTCACTCACACACTTCCATGATGATATCTGATGTTATGCTATCATGAGGTCCTCCAGCATTGCAGCAATATCAATGTGTGGGCTGCTGGGTCCTCCATCACTGTGTGCTCTCATCGCCCCCTGTAGGCTCTTAGCTGCCTTCTTCAGCTCTACCGGGACACCAGTGTCTTTGTCTTTGCCTGCCTCTCTCAGGCAGAAGAGCACATCATTCACCTCACCCTCAATTGGACGGGAAAACACCCGAGGGAAGACCTCCCGCAGAGTCCCCATCACCTTCTGTCGTAAGGACGTGTCTCGGCACACCAGATTCAACATGAACACCCCTGAGATGGAGTAAATGTAGAAAAAAAGGAACTAGAAGTGAGAATTTGTAGACAAGGTACAATGGAGAGAATGAGTATTTTTTTAAACTACTGATGAGTTACTAGAGTTTCAGTAACTCTAAACTAAAACTAAATGAGTATAGTAGATCTATTCAAATGGTGGTAAATTAAGCACTTCTATTTAGAGGAAATAGACATCAATACAACAGGCCTTTAAATGCAGAAGTCATGAGCAATAATACACATCAAACCTCGTGAACTTAGCAAGCGGAACACTTTTTCCAGTAGGGCCTTTTCTATAAAGGCAGGTGGAGGGCAGCTCATTCCAAGGCTGGGGTCTTTACTGTCAACGTCAAACATGATGACGTCATAAGAATGTCCGCCTATAAATAGAGCAGAGTTGTAATGTCAGAGGAAGTAAAATAAGGGAGGGAGAGATATTTTTACAGCAAGATACATCCAACAAAATTGTAACAGTGCTACAGACAGGGATAGCCAACACAAACTCATTATAGTTGCCTCCCTGACTCAGTCACTGTCATTCAATCTAACTACACACCCATGAAGACATGTTGCCCATTTTTTTCTATTTACCCCACTCTTTACTCAATCCTTCTCTCTTTTTTAAAGTACGTTTGTGGGCTTTTTGCCTTCATTGAAATAGGACCGTGAAAAGAGTGATAGGAAGCGATTGGGACAGATAGAGATAGAGATCGGGATAGGGTGGGATTGAGTGGGATCGGGTGGGATCGGGAAATGACTTGGATCTGCCTTGAACCCCCCCCCCCCATTCCTTCTCTTACCCTGGCTTTCCAGAGAGGCAATATGGGCCAGCCCATCATCCAGAGTGACTTTCAGTCTGTCGCTTGGCTGGAACTCGAACCAGGTTTTAGCCAGATCAAGTACTGCAGGGTCCAACTCCACCACATACACTTGGGACGATGGGACAAAGTCATGCACAAACTGGGCCAGTCCCCCTCCTCCCAGTCCAACCAGCAACACAGATATGGGTTGATCTGTAGAAATATGATCGATTGTTAACCACATATTGGTAGGAGCACACATCTTAAACACACAGCCACAACTAGAGAAACTGTTTTGACAGCAAAACGACCAATATCATACCTTTGTTGGCACTTGTGTTCAACCCTAACAAGGCCAAACCTGCGACCATGACTTCGTGATGAGTGCAGCACAGGACACTGTGATCTACAGGTGGGGGACTGGTAGGATCAGAACCCGAAGCACTGGGAGACGCTTGTGAAGCTGCAGGATTTGGTTTCCTCTTATTCTTCTTCTTGCGTGCTGCAGACGCTGGAACAAAAGAGAGCATCATGGGAAGTTTGGTGTGCACACATTGGAGAAATAGGACTGAGGTATGCTATTATTAGTGATCTAGCTATGTGTCTGCTCACGTGGCCTTAAGCTTTGTAGCATAGGGCAGTACAGGAAAAGAGCATAATAAAGTATGTATGTGTGTATAAATCAAACAGCACTGTGTAAATGTACAGAGGAATCCTTTATAAAAAAAATTGTGATACTGTGTCATAAATAGCAATACATGTTGTTATACAACGATTTTACATGTTGACAATTATAGCCAGCCACTTTAACATGTCTAAGCCAACATACACTCACAATGTAAATGACCCCGATGACCCTTCACGTTCATGCCTACCATCAGGCCCTCATGATCCCTGCAGTGCAGAAAAGTGGTCTTTTTATGATCCCATCTCACCTTTTGCCGGTGTGCGGAGGCGACTTTCAGACTGGACCAGCTGATCATTCTTCAGGAAGATCAGTCGGCGGTAGAGATTGCCGTCCTCTCCTCTGACGTCTTCCACAGAGTACTCCCCCGTGAGCTCACTGAGCCCCTTACCCACTACTTTACGCCAGCCCACATCCCCTCCGACAGACAGAAAGGGCACCTATGCAGCAATGAGGATATACTGTATTAGTTAGCCATGGTGACTAACTACAAGTGTTGCATTGTGCGTGTCACATGGCAATCTCTACCTGCTGATTGGCTGGCATCCCTGGAGGAGCGAGTTCCATCACCATTGGTGAGAGCTCTGCTTGAATGGCCTGCATGTCCTGATACTCTTGGTCTCGGTGCATAGACACAACAACTAGGCGTCTGAAATTGGCACTGGCCGCTAACTGCGCACGGCCCTCAGCAGATCCATAGAGCCAATCAGACTCACGACCTTGTGGCACTGTGGATTAATTTCAGGATATATTTGTCAAGAGATATAACTTACCGCAATTTGACAGCCCGCAGAGGAGTTACAACACATTGAGAACATGAACCCAGACAATCAGTACTGTGCTGTGCAGACATACACCATGGTTTATGTTGCCATAAATATATTAAACAAATATATTGTTAATAACATATAACATAACATAATAACATGACATAGCATGAAAAATAAATGAAAAACATTACAAAAAGAACATTACAAAAATTCAGCATAGTCTCCCAGACAAGAAGAACATGCTGACAGCTGACCATTTAGCTGGAATGTTCAGTTTTTTTGTTTGTTTGTTTGTTTTTGCAAGCATTGAGAGCTGTACATTAGTTGTACAATGTTTAGCTTTGCAGACAGAAACTCTTACCTATGAAGATTGCGAAATGATTGAGACGTGGCACTTTGGCACTGGGTGGGCTGTCCTGCACTGTGAGGGTGTACCGAGGCAATCCTGTGGCTGAGTGGCACAACGTGAGAGAGGGGCTGCTGGCTGAGTCTGTGCCTCCACGGAGCTTCTGCTGTAAGAGGGCATAAGCCTGCCTCTCTTTTACCGCAGCCAGAAGGTCAGGCACAGTTGACAGTCTTTTCGGGGCACCATCTTCCCCCAAGCACATCTCCAGCACCAGAAAAGGGGGTGGCTGCCGAAACTTGGTGCAGACAAGAACAAAGACTGGCAGAGCAAATGTGGAGTCAGAATCGGAGTCCTGGTCATCCTCCTTGGCCAGGCAGTGAAGCCTTATGGCCCAGCCTGCACTGGAGAAGTGATCCACAGCTAGGCGCACCACATGCTCCTGAGCCAGAGTAATGCAGACATACCGCCCCCCAACGGCCAGCACTCTACTAATCTCTGTCAGCATCCTCTTGGCCAGTGCACCCTCTTCTTCGGAGGCCATGGCATCGAAGGTACTTTTATCTAATGCCACCTGATAGCTGCCATCCTCAAAACCTGTCTGAGTGGCGTCTATTAGTTGGAAAGTCAAGCCTGGCCGGCGTTCAGCATTACGCTGGTTCATGTGTGACACTACCGTCTCGCTGATGTCAATGTTGGTGAGCTGCCGATAGCCCACATCATAGAGTTGTTCGCTCAACTCCGAGTTACCACAACCCACTACTAGTACCTGTATTGGAACAACACGGGATTACACAACAAATACATGCCAAGGATAAAAACCTTTACATTTGCCATGCAATTTAGGAAGTTACCGATGTTTAAATATTTTACCTGATCACGAGGTTTGATGTATTTGTGCAGCACTCCACAGAGAGAATGATAGTCGCCATACCATTCGAATGCCTTCTCTCCACGTTTACGAAAAAAACGCTCCCAGTAGTCCGCCGAGCTAAGCTCTTCTGCAGTGCGGGGCAATAAACTCATCCTTTCAACTTGTCCTCAAACTACTCTAATGAAATATAGGTAGCATGAAGAAAAATGCCATCAAGTGCTCTTGTTGGATGTCAGCTACAGTAAACAACAGTCGCTGCACAGCAAGTTAATCAACTTTGGCAGCAACTTGATATTTTTTCTAACCGTTTTCCCTTGCGTATTTTCATAACAAAATGAATTATTTTTTTTCTTAAAAATTAGCCTAGTTAATTAGTTCGGACAGTTGTCGTTTAGCCTTGCTGTCAGTGTCCATCGATACAACCACATGGATAGATGGCACGGCATGCATGGACGGCATGTCTACACAACCCGGACTCATTTCTTAGCGGTACATACACAGCAGGCTCTGATTGGTCAGTTTTGTCGATCAAGGAACCGGATGTATTTATCTTCCGGGCATTTCTTTCCTCCAAGTTGCAAGCATGGCAGTGCCGGTTGGAAGATCAGTTGTTTTTGTTACTGGAAATGCCAAAAAACTAGAGGAGGTAAGAATTGCATTCGTCTGCTCGCTTGTTATACGACTGGTTACTGTTCAGTGACATACCTTTGAAGTTTGTAGGCTATTCTATAAGTATAAGTATATATACTTTTTTGATCCCGTGAGGGAACTTTGCTCTCTGCATTTAACCCAATCGGTGAATTAGTGAAACACAAACAGCACACAGTGAACAACATACAGTGAGGTGAAGCACACACTAATCCCGGCGCAGTGAGCTGCCTGCTTCAACGGCGGCGCTCGGGGAGCAGTGAGGGGTTAGGTGCCTTGCTCAAGGGCACTTCAGCCGCGGCCCACTGTCGGTGCTCGGCAACCCTCCGGTTACAAGTCCAGAGTGCTAACCAGTGGGCCACGGCTGCCCAAATTTGGGCAGACATGATTAAGTGTTAGATGTTCCTGTGATGTCCCTTTGAACAGGTTATCCAGATTCTTGGAGACAAGTTCCCTTATAAACTGATCTCGAAAAAGATTGACCGTGAGTGGCTGCTGTATGATCATGAAATTATTGAAATTGTACAGTACTTTTAGTTATAAATGGGTAATTCTAACATGAGCTCATTTTTAGTACCAGAATATCAAGGAGAGCCGGATGACATCTCCATTCAGAAATGTAAAGAGGCAGCTAAACTAGTAAGTAAAACGTGCCAAAACTGTTTTATGTGTGTAGCCTTGAACCGAAGATACAAAAACAACAACAGATCCATTTTCACCACTGTATTTTTCTACAGGTTGATGGACCAGTCATTGTAGAGGATACCTGTCTATGTTTTAAAGCTCTTGGTGGTCTGCCTGGGCCTTATATGTGAGTTTGTTTGTTTGTTTGTTTGTTTATTTATTTATTTATTTATTTATTTATTTATTAATTAATTATTATGCATGCACATAAAGACAAACGCACATGCATGCACGCACAAACACGCACATAAACACACATACACATGCACACAAACACACACACACACACGCACGCACATGCATACACACACACGCACGCACATGCATACACACACAGGTACGCACACATGCACATGCTCACATGCACACACACACATAAAAACACACGCATACAGCCAAGCAGGCACACACACGCACATACATACACACACAGTACACATGCGCGCAAACACGCGCACACACACGTCACGCATGCACGCACAAACACGCACATAAACACACATACACATGCACACAAACACACACACACGCACGCACGCACATGCATACACACACAGGTACGCACACATGCACATGCTCACATGCACACACACACATAAAAACACACACACACACACATAAAAACACACGCATACAGCCAAGCAGGCACACACACGCACATACATACACACACAGTACACATGCGCGCAAACACGCGCACACACACGTCACGCACACATGCACATGCTCGCACGCACACACACATACACACCCTCACACACATGCAGACACACACACATAAACACACACATACACACACATAAAAACACACACATACACACACACACACACACACACACACACACACACACACACACACACAGTACACATGCATGCAAACACACGCACATGCATACACACAGGCACGCACACATGCACATTCATGCACGCACAAACATACACACACAGTACACATGCACACAAACCCGCACGCACGCACATGCATACACACACAGGTACGCACACATGCTCACACGCACAAACACACACCCCATTTTCCCCACACACACACACTCACAAGTGAACACACACACACAGAACACACATATACACAAAAGCAAACGCACACACTCATTTACATACACAAAATTTGCAAGGGTAGGGGATAGCCTGACAGCATCATACTCAATTCTTTTTTTTTTTTTTTTTAAGTATATATTTTTGGGCTTTTTGCCTTTATTTGTACAGGACAGTGAAGAGTGAGACAGGAAGTAGGCGGGAGAGAGAGATTGGGTGGGACCAGGATATGACCGCAGGTCGGATTCGAACCTGGGTCACCGTGGGCACTTGGACCCGTATGTGGTATGAGCGCTGTAACCTGTTGGGCCACAGCGCCCCCAGCATCATACTCAATTCCAGACTTCCTGACCTCAAATGTTGTGGGCGGGGCTAAGTTTGGCCGACTAGGATGGAGTAGGAGATGGAGATGGAGACAAATTGATAAGTGTGATTCATTTTTGTGGAGAGAATGTGCAGAGACTGAGCGGTGGTCATATTTTGTACCGCTTTGCGGTACATTTAGTTATTATTATTATTATTATTATTATTATTATTATTTGTCAGAAAGCCATTATTGGTGCCTTTCCCCTTGAAACATTTTCTGTTTGTTTTTCTTGTGTAGAAAATGGTTCCTGGATAAGCTGAAGCCAGAAGGTTAGTAAGTTTATTACTCTTACATAGTCCTGAAACATGACTGTAATGTAACATAATTATTTTTAAACCATCATTTTGACTTGACCCAACCTCTGTTCTCTTTTTCCATTATGCTCAGGACTGAACAAACTCTTGGCAGGTTTTGAGGATAAATCTGCATGGGCTCTTTGCACGTTTGCTTTTTGTGCTGGAAAAGACGAGCCTGTACAGTTATTTAGGGGGAAAACTGAGGTAAGTGTATTGCCATACTGTAGCCTACCATCAATCAATCTCACACACACATGGTTAGTTTCACCATCACCGTGTACTAGCTGATTATGTTTGATAACTATATGTTATTATTAATGACTAGATTCAGCAGCACCTAGACAATTGGAAAAAGAGTACAAAACCAAAATACATTTTTTGATCCTTGAAACTATGTTTCACTTTAAAACTACACCACTTCAACAGATCATATTAACAAAATGTTACTGTGGGGAGAAGACTGGATCACACAAGGACATTCTGCAATATGTTAAAATGTTGATGTCGAAGAAAGCACAGAATTATCATAATTTTAGTAGAAATAGAAGGTATTTGAATTTAGGCCAAATTGAGTCAAACATAAGATTAGTAATTTAGCTAACCTAGTTGAACTTGTTTAGCAGAGGAAATACTTCAGATATGCATCAAATTAAGTAATAGCCTAGCCTACTAACAACATTTTCAGATACAATTTAAACATCATAACAACTGATTAACCACTAAAGTTTTCTATCAACAAATGTCATAGTTCAAGAGGGTTTCATTGTTATGCCTTGTGAAACAAAGCACTTTGCCTGATTTTAAAATGACCCACATACACGTATCCTGCATGATTACTTAAACAGACTTTGTGTTACAGGGGCGCATTGTTGAGCCCAGGGGACCCCGAGATTTTGGATGGGACCCTTGTTTCCAACCAGATGGCTTTGACAAGACGTGAGTGTGTGCTTTGTCAACTACAGTGATTGTGTCCCGAATATATATGGCCACTAGAGGGCAGTATATCTTCAGAATGATAAGAGTTGGCTCTGAGAATTATGATTTGTGGCAACATTGTATTAATACATTCCATTTGTTGCATGATTCATAGTACTGTGGTACGGGTACCACTGGTGGTACGCGGACTTTAGTGGTACTTTAGGAGTCTCCGAGATGACGAAATGATCACTTCAAATTTTATCAAAATATATATAATGCAAAATCCTTAACCATGCTGAAGTTAAATATAAACGGTGTTTTGTCTTATTTGAAAAAAAAAAAAACACGCAAAACAGTATGTACACTGTAAAATATGTAGTGAAATGGTCCTATACTTCTGTATTTTAATGCCGGTCATAATGGTGGTACTTTAGCCAGTTGTTTTCTGAGGTGGTACTCATTGTGAAAAGTTTGAGAACCACTGGCATAGTAGTTTATCAGTGCACTTGCTCACAGTCTCACAGTTTATCAGTAATACATTTATCAGTGTACACAAGTATACAGGCTGTAATCATAGGTATGATACTGTATAATGATGGAAAATTATAAATAGTTAAGGCTAACAAAAAATGTTTTACGATTTACTAAATGTGGCTTCCCTGAGGCAAAAGAATGTTAAAGTACCAAACATCTGTATCCTCTGAACTCTCTCCTCTTGAGATTTCCATTCTCCCTCATACCCAAGACCATCTACTTCAGTCTAGTATTTAATGCCCAGGGAGAACCAAAAATGAAAGCCTTTAAACTTCTGAGACATGCATAATATTTTTCCCATTCGGATTTGTAATGAAGGGTCATGAGCTGACCGGAGCGATATATGAAATGGCTGGGATTGTGTACATGCAAGTCTGCACCTAGAGTACCCTCCAGAATTATTGGCACCTCGGCTGAAGTTGACTGAAAAACAGTATAAAAAATAATTATTTATTGTAATCTCACAATGGAAAAAATAGGAAAAATCCAACCTTGAAGGGAAGCAAATTTATTTTGAGAAAAAGGAAAATCTCATAAAGAAATAAATATTTTTAAGAAAAACATGTTGCTGCCATTATTGTTTATACTGTTTTTTTAGTCAACTTTAGCAGAGGTGCCAATAATTCTGGAGGGTACTGTATATTCACAATGATGTCATTATGTTTTTATTATGCAGAGCTTTAGTATCTACTGTATATTCACAATGATTCCATTATGGTTTTAGCTATGCGGAGCTTCCCAAAGAGGTGAAGAACACCATCTCTCATCGGTACCGGGCTCTGGCTGCCATGTCCGAACACTTCTCTCAGTTGAATGACACGCCTGATACCAAGAGGACAAAGCATGGGGACTGACCATAAACCATTCACAAGCTAAAATAATTGTCATAACCATTGTTGCATACAGGAGCATAGTTGTTTGACCAGAACACTAGTTGTTTGACCAGAACTGATTATGTTGAAAGCCATATACTGTAACTTTTTATATAAAAAAAAGGACACTCTGTCGCTTGCCTGTTTTTAATAAATCCGTTTTCACCCACTGAAGATTTGTTTTTTGTTTTGTTGTCATCAGGTACATAGTTGTGGTGGATAGAGCTGGTTCTTGATTACGATGAATTGTGTTTTTATATCATGTCGGGTAGCTGGACCCAGATCTGTTGCATTCTATCTAAATAGAGAATCTCGAGAATAACATCACTGCAAGATATCAAACTAGTTGTTTTTGGATGTCCATGGATAATCATCCATAACGGATGGCATAGTATATAAACAAAGTGTGTTTAAAAGGCCATTGAAAATCTGCATGGCAGTGAAAGTGACTATCTGGATGACTGGAAATAACATTATATGTGGCTTTTTCCACATGGCGTTTAGTCATTAAGGAATGTTTAGTACCTACAGTAAGAAGTTCTTGCCACTTCAGCATAAGTGATAAATGGATAAGCCGTCTCAGTCCACAAATTTACATCTGGTCTGGTACCCTACTACACCGTCTGTTTGTTCATATGGAATTGGTCTTCAGAAACATGTTGCATGCTGTTGTACCATTCTGTTTGGCCGTTTTCAGGTGGTACTCAATTCATTTGTCTCTGTGCAGCAGCCCGTGCCTCTGGTTGCTCTGCCCTCCCTTGAGAGAAGTTAAGGAATGTCTTTACAGGTGGGGTTACAACTACTGTAGAAAAAAAAAAGATTTACAAGAGTCTAACCTCTTCTCCAAGCATGTTATGTTTGTACATTGCACATATAGTTACATTTAGTGATGATAAATGACTAGTAGGGCATTTAGAGTTCTGCAAGATGCATTATATACTGCATATTGTCCCATACTCATGTGTTGTGTCCTATTTATCTTGGTACCTTGATAACTCCCAAAAAGTAAATACTCTTGTATTACAGGTTTTTGACTGCAGATAGATGTTTACACAAATTGAACCTCAGTCATAACATACTTACATAAAACCTACAAAAGAGGAAGCTAATACACAGCATACGCATGATGAGGAAGAACAGATACTTCTGTAAAAAGACTAGTAAAAGTAGTTATTCAACTTCTTTACTCAAGTAAAAGTGACAAAGTACAGGCTCTGAAATGTATTTGAAGTATAAACAACAACTATAACAACAAGTCTAAACTTAACAACTACAGTATTACACTGTCCCTATGACATTTCATAAAAAAAGGCTTGTTGCCTACTACCAAGCCAAACAGAGAAACAAACATTCTGTTTGAGGTAAGCTCGTTGGCCTAGAAGGACATTGTCTGAATGACCTGGGAGATATTTAAGGAGGAAAAGCAAACAAAATATAAGAGGTAATTTAATAAATAATAGATAATATATATATATATATATCTGAATGTTCAGAATCTATATCAGAATCTGATGTTTTATCATCTGTACACATTCTGATAAAGCACTGAATTCGACATAGAAGTTTTCCATGCCGTCGTGTATCCATGGTTTTGTCACTGCCCCTTTGGTGGCACCCCTACAGTTGCCAAGGCAACCCCCTTTTTGCATCATATTGCTGTCCCATCCATTTTGATTGAAATCTGCCCTGATGTTGGGAAAGCACACAATGACTTCAAATAAAAAATATAACAATTATCAATTATCAAATACATTAACACATAAGTAACGAGCCAATTTTGAAAATGTAAGGAGTGAAGTAAAAAGTTGTGAGAAAAATAAAGTAAAGTAGGCCTACCTGAAAATGCTACTTAAGTACGAATTTGTAATTTGTTACTTCCCATCTCTGGATGAGCGTCACGGTTAAAGGAACCGTATGTAAGAAATGTATTTCAATTAATCATAAAATGGCCCTGATATGTCACTAGACATTAAGAAATCATGTTCATTTCAAATACTTATATCACTGACAACAGTAGTCCGGCCAGGATATTGTCATTTAAAAAGTGAAGTTGCAGCCCTCAACTGATGTTGATGTTGTCATGTTGTGTTTTGGCCTGATGCGCCACCCTCCACCTATCTACTAATCACAAAGTCAGTAGTGTTTCGGCATCCGGGTTGCCAGCTCTGCCAGTCAGTGGGGGGGGGGGGGGGGATAAACCGCTCTACAGTAATTTGAAAGTGATTGCAGTACCAGTTTTGGCCAGAATCTTACATACGGTTCCTTTAAAGTGAGTCCAGAAGGAATCAGAGAATCATGTTCAAAATGGCTGTTTACAACCCTTTTACTCTCAGGAGAGCACCACAAGCCGAACCAAAACAAAGAGACTCAACAGGCTAGTGAAGTGGACTAGAAATGCGGAAGGACTCCAAAGTTTGTAACATCATTCAATATGTTGAAATGAGTAATCAGATTGAACTTGTCTACCTCAGTCCTGTAAAGACTGCACAACATGATGTGGAAGGACTCCAAAGTTTGTAACATCATTCAATATGTTGAAATGAGTAATCAGATTGAACTTGTCTACCTCAGTCCTGTAAAGACTGCACAACATGCAGGTTTATGGGCCCCTACAGTGAACCCTATATTTCAAGAACGGACATCGGTTGAAAATAAATCTCAACCCTGTCATGAAACATAAATGATGACTTCGACCTTAATTAAGCTGGATGCATTCTCTATGGCAGTTATTAGTCTGCAGTCTGAGCTGTGAACAGGAATGCTTGGTAGTGGTGCCTAAGGAAAGAATGTGAAAATAACAACCTGAGGTGTGTGTCACAAACAAAGCCAGAGCCACTTATCATTACTCGTAGTATGGCAGCCAAACGTTAAAGCTATTCCAGGTATTTGGGAGACGGCGCGCAGGCTGTCCTATCCAGAGCCACATCAAACCCACAGACAGGCCAAGAGCTTAGCTTCCCCACAGACTCACAGTAGGCATCCCATAAAAAACAGGGGTGGAGGTGCTGTGACTTCCCAGTTACAATATCCCTCAATTAAGCACAACAGTGTTAGATTTTTCAGATACTTCCTCTCTGTCTTTCCTGTGTATAAGTAAACATGTTGTTTGGGATGCTGGACTTCATGGGGTTGGATGGGTGTCTGGGAAAGCTTCCTGTAAATGCTTGTGGTGGTCTGTTAGTTCAGACACTATTTCCTGACAAACTGTAGTTGCCATGAAAAAGGGTTTGCACCATACCTAGAGAGACAACCATATAGTTCATATTATTATTTTGCAACATACCTAGAGAGGTTTATGGGTATATAGTATAGATATATCATTATATATTGTTTATGTTATTCACTGCATCATTATATATTTAATCATTTATTGATTTAATCCTCAATCCTCAATAGTTTGCTATACACCCACACGTGCAAGACCACTGACTGATTTCACGCGAGAAAGTGACACACAGGCTCAATTACAGGGCACTGCTGCAAGGAATAATCATAATCACACGCACGCACGCACGCACTCACACACTCACACACACTCGCACGCACGCGCGCGCGCACACACACGCACGCACGCACGCACATATTCTCTCTTTTTTTTCTCACTCTCTCCCAGCAAGACATCCAATAAAGAAGAAGGAACTCATTAAACAGGTCGTTATCAGTGGCACTGATTTTATGCGTGAGAAAGACGACCACATCCCGTCTGTTTGCAGGAACACCTGGCATTCCACTTGTTGGTTTAAGCGGGCACTGTTTACACCTTGGTAATGTGGAATGAGTATGAATGTTCCGTCCTGTTTACAGCTGTGCTGATTGGATCGCAGGACACTTGCAAAAGAAAACAAAAAGCATGGAGAGAGAGGAACAAGACGTCTGGTATCAAACCAAGGTCCAAACTTGGAATCTCCTCCACCTCCCTGGATAATTGGTTGAAAATGTCCTCAATGGTCCCCTGGGTTTAGTTGTCCATCAATCAGTGAAGTCACCTTTAGGAGGAGAACCCTTGACCCATTGAGACCCTGTGTAAGGAAAGAAATGTCTCTGATAGATGTCTTCGGAAACCAGAAAAATAGGTGCAGGTGCAGAGATGAAAAGAAAGGTTTTTACTGAGTCAGTGGGCAATAACCTCGTCTCAGCCGCTTTGAAATGACAATAAAGATGTGAGTGAGGGGTCTGACTAGAATAATTGTGCTGGATTCACATGCAAGTCACGTTTTACCGCCCGTGCAGTGCATCTTATTTACAACATGACTCAGTCTTTCCCTCAACATTGTAATCAAACCACCTTCCAACACAAACTGCGTTTAATGACAAGCTAATTAACTTGGCTCGGTTTGCAGTTGGCCTGAAAGACAGGATTTAATGGCCCCTCACAAGAGTGGATCTTGGTTTGGCACTGAATATTTGTTCTCCCAGGTCATGCCCAATTTAACTTCGCTTATTTGTGGCATGGTTTGGGAGAGGTCAAGGGAGACGTGATTTAGGACCCATGTAATGATAATATCCACAACTCACAGAATTCTAGGTTTGAGTTAACTTACAACACAGATGTTACAGGTAAATCAAATTCAAGGCTCTAACGCCTGCATACAAAGTAGTCTCCGGTTCTGCTCCCGCCTACTTGAATGCCCTCATACAGACATACTCTAGACCGCTCGTCTTCAGACGAACGACGTCTAGCTCTACCACCGGTACGCTCAGGCCAATCCAAACTTTTCTCATCTGTTGTTCCTCGTTGGTGGAACACAAAGTTCCTACAAGGGCAGGGACATCCCTCTCCATTTTCAAAAAACTCCTGAAGACCCAGCTCTTTAGAGAACATCTCCTCTCATAACACCACTTACAACAAGTCTTGCTGATCCTAGCACTCACCAGTCGTCTTGAATTGACACATAACTGTTAAAAACAGCACTCACTGATGCACTTATTCTTACTGTACTCTACCGTTTTTTGAATTGTCCTAAAATTGTTGAGAATTGCTTTAAAACTTAAACTGTTTACCATGTTGTTAGTCGCTTTGGCTACAAATGCGTCAGCCAAATGAAATGTAATGTAAGGTAATGTAAGGTAATGTAAGGTAAATCAAGTATCTCCGAGGCTTTTTGTTGTGTATAAGCCCATAAGCTAGACTCATGCATCCTATCTGTACGTGCTTCGTGCCTGTGTAAGGACAGAGTTATACAAATGGTTCTGTGTGATTGCTGGGGACTCTTCTGGTGCTGATGAGGTTCTGCAGGCGCATCTGGGAGGCATCAGTCATACAGTACGTTTGGGAGCAGTTCCTGTCGGCCCTCTATGGCTCTCCACAGTCATTTATAACCCTGAACTTCACTTTGTGTTGAAACACATATACACATCACATCAGCAGAACCATCTTCCTCTACATGCACTCCCCCACCCCAGAGAGCTTCCAATGCCCAGAGAAGCGTATGACACACTGGATTATCCATCCGGATCATCCAGGGAAAGAAAAATACCTTCCTTAAAAACGGAATTCAGAGCTTGTGGAATGTCTGTTCCTCTCATTAGGGATGCAGCTCTACTTACTTTCAGTGACTCTCTCTCTCTCTCCCTCTTTCTCTCTCTCTCTCTCTCTCTCTCTCTCTCTTTCTCTGTGGTTTCAAGCTTTATAAACTTCAGAGGAAGAACAGGAGCTTTATGGAGTAGTCTGAACATTGGCACATGGTAACTGTGAATACAGTAGAGGACTGTCCTTTGTAGGATGCTTCACAGTGTCTTGTTTGTTCTATGAGATTATTCCATGAATAATAAGGAGTTGGCAAAGCAAACATGCATGCATCCAAGCTGATCTTTACTTGAATACCAGCTATGTACAGTATGGTATCAATAATGTTTTTTTGTATAAACATCTTGAATGAATATAACTGTGAAATCAGGCCAATAGTGAGGAGAACTTGTTGAAATGTTTTAGACCGAAATGAAATCCACCACTGACAAAGTTTATTTCCCTTCAAAACACTGTCCACTACTTGACAGCAGCATTCTCTAATAAACTGGACAGAACAATATTTTTCAGTACCACACTCCTCTAGCTCATGGTGTTGAAGGACAACATGCACCAAGGGGTTTTTCCTGGCCGTGGTGAGAAAAAAAAGATCATCAATTTGATATATTGATTGATCATTTACCCCATAGTGCAAATAACCTGTTGAAAAAGTCTCATGAGAGGAGTTATTTTGAAAATGATTCTTCGGGGTGGCTGGATCAGAGGTCATAAATAGGCAGATATGTCCACTCTGTATCTGGAGTTTTAAGACAAATTTAAATATGTGCTGTTCTCATATATCTGCACATATATTTCACAGCTGGCTGATAAAAAGGCACAGCCCCAAATCATTTTCAAGTTCACAGTATGGACAGAGAGCCTCATCTTCTCACTTGGCACAAGAAAATTCCACGAGGAGTGAGGTCTCAAGGATACCTGCTTTATAGATCTCAGGCACAGAGTAAACATTCCAGCGCTTGCCTCCAAACTCTTCTCACTGTGGCCAATGACTGATAAGTATCCAACACAGTCCATCATTCCTTCATTTGTTCTAAAGATGGGCCCATAGCCTACAGGCATGAACACACTCCTGAGCTTGAAACAGTTGCGCTAAAGTAAGGCTATGTTGATCTTTAGAACTTGCAACTTTTTTTTTTTAATGATCTTTTTTCTAATCAGAAACAAAAGGCAAATTGTGAACATATTTATGATAAGCCAGGCCTAATAAAAAAAAAAAAGATTGACTAGATTAGTTGGTAAAACAAGAAACAAGAAAAGAAAGAGACCTGCGAAACTGGATTTCCATGTCGCATTTCTTCTGGAAGCTTCTTCTGACAGATTATGCTGACAGACTCGTCTTATCTAGCCTAATAGACAGCGCAGGCAATTTGAATACAGCTGTTTTGACCTCCAGTCAGCTGATGAGAACAGGAAGAATAGACAATCCGCAGATCACAGCAGACAACATTACACGGAACGTTCTGTCCTCCTCTGGACATATCTGAAGAGCAGTTATATTTTGGCTTAGGGAAAGTGAAAAGAAAACTCTCCCTGTGACATTATTTGCTTGCAGGAGAACGTGTCCCCGGGACAAACAGACCAAAGGTAGCTACATAGGTGAGCTATATCTATGGCACTGGCCTTGTTGTGGTCTTGTCTTGTTCGTCTTGCATCTCTGGTGTCGGTGTGAATGGTAGATAGCCAGCTAACGTTAGCTAGTTTGGCAGTTCTGTTAACGTCAGGCTAACGCTTGCTCACTCTGTTAATTCTACAATCATGTACAGCCATTGCTGTTTTTGTAGCAGTTAAGTTGAACATTTAAATTTGATTGTGTTAATTCAGTGAGAGGGTAATTGAACAATTCAGGGTAGCCATGAAGCTAGCTGGCTAGTTGCTATGCCTAATGTTAACGTTGGCGTTTGTTAGCCAACGTCAAGTAACGTTATGCTTGAATTATATGAAAGAAAGTAACGTTAACGTTATAACGTTAACATCAAGATGACCTAAGATGTTGGTCATTAGCTATTTCAATACGGCAATTCGACGTCAGTGATGTCACGTTAGAGTACATTTTACTGTTTAAAATCACATCCCCACAGTTTTAGTCAGCTAGCAAGCTATTATCTCACAGGCTTGTCAGATTGCTTTTGTCTATGTTGTCTGAAATCAGTGGATGAACAACATAACCTGACTTCAGCAACGTCAGCTGTCGGGTCGAGTTTAAGTCCTGAGGCAACCATGCTCAATCTGGTTGTGGGGCAAATGATTTATATTAAAGTGATTTAAAGGTAAATTCTAGAAATTAGGACGTGTTTGTTGTCCTTTTCCGTCACCCAGCAGCACTGTGTAGCCAGTTTTGGATGTGTACACACAAATGGAATCGTGTCAACATAGCGGACAGAAGTTTAATCTGAACTTTATCATAGAACCACGACTGTTTCAGACGTGTTGAATCTGTTTGAGACGTGTTGAAATGTCACTTTGTAGAGCCACAGAACAAAATGAGCTGTGTATAATTTAGAAGAGTCTACATTTAAGAGTCTACATCATTTGTGAGTGAGTGAGTGAGTCTGTCACTACAGTACTGCCCCATCAGTCATTAGACTCCATCCTTTGTCCTGTCCATTGGCTCATCTCCATCTTTCAGTTCAACATGCTCATGTGTGAAAGCACATTCAACGGCTGACCACCCTCAAAACCTAGGCTAATGGTCACCAAACTGATCTTATACAATTAGTTGTCCAGCAGCTATGCTGGATTACTGGAGTACTTCTGTCTTTACTTCCCCCTCTGTCTGCCTGCATTTCTTCCTCTCTCTCTTTGTTGTTGCCTCAGATAGACCCCTGTCCCCAGCCACACTCCCCTCCTCTACTGTATTCTGGAAAATTCCGAGGCACCTCTGGCCAGGGGAGAGGCCGTTTTCCGACTGCGCTGTCAAAAGGAGACAGGAAAAAAAGCCCCCCCCAGTTTGAGCACAGTGGACTCAATGGTATCTGTCGCGCAGATGCAGCCTGGGGTGGAGTGGGTGAGACGTTTTTTAGCTGGGGGAAGATGGCGTCATTATGCAAACACTCAGAATGCATGGTGCTGAATCAAGATTTCAGTCTTGTCCCTGTCACTGAATCAGTCTCAGAAAACACTCTGCATGTCCCACACTCAGAGAGACAGGAAATACACAAAAGACTCACTTCCTCCTCACTCAAGACCTTCCATGACACTGATAAATCACTTCCTTCAGTGGGGCACAGCTTAAGGGCCTCTGGAACTGCAGGGGCCACTGCACAGCTGAGGATGTGTAAGAGAGTGTGTTCAAGTTTAACAGAGCAAGTGGCCTACTTTTTCCTTAACAAGGTTGCCAGTATAGTGAAGGTGACCCAAGACTCAGTAACCGCAATGTCTTATCGATTGCATGTGTCCTGTAGGGTCAGTAATGGGTTTTACATGCATCAGTGCAGACGGCTGAAGGGATGTTCTCACAGTCTTTTTTCACATTCTTATTTTTCTTTGATGTGCTCCAGCACCTGTGGAGAAGATTTCTTCTTAGTGGATGTGTGTCCAAATGAAAGAAAATGTGTAAAAAAAATTACAAGTAACACGGTGGGATCAAACAGTGGTTCGACCATGAATTTTTCATAGTTGTTAGAACTGACTTGGAATTGCTTCTGATTTTGACCGTTTCTGTCGGCATGCTAGTAATGGTATGATATGAGAGTAAGATGTTTTGCAGAAAAGACTATGATTCACTAATAGTATTTCCCAGCCCTAATAGCAATGCATTTGAAGAGACACAAAAGAGCTCAACATACTTTGATGGACTTGATCGTCAGTGCCTTCACATCTGTTTCTGGCTAAATGTAGTTCTTAATGGTCGTCACAGAACAAAAAGAACACTGAAAAGTTAAAGTTTTTTGCTAGCTTGTAAACTTTTCAAAGAAGTGTTCAACTGAATGTGCAAATCAATCCATAGGTGCTGAATCATACGTGCTTTGGATTTTTTTGTTGTTATTTTGAATTAGGCATGCATGCTCATTCAAAGTGTAGGTGAAATGCATGTGCTTTAAAATCATGTGAACTTATAATATAATAGTGTAATAGTGATTGTTATCACTATTAGAGATCGTCACTGATCAAGTTGTGCTGCTTTTGTTTGCCTGCAGAGGGAGCCAGAGAGGGAGGAGCCGCTTGACGACAGCATGCCTCCCAAATTCAAACGGCACCTCAACGACGAGGAGGTCACAGGCTCTGTGCGCAGCGAGAGGGTGAGACAGCACGGGGCAGTCTGGGTGGGGTACAGTACTGGGCAGTTTGGGTGAGGATGGGGGCAAGGGGAAGTCCCAGATGGGTTTGGGTGAGGAGGGGGTAGTCTGGGTGGGGTGGGAATAGGGTATGGGGCAGTCTGGGTGGGGTGGGGTGGGGATGGGGTATGGGGCAGCCTGGGTGGAGATGGGGCAGCCTGGGTGGGGTGGGTATGGGGTAGTCTGGGTGGGGTGGGGATGGGGTATGGGGCAGCCTGGGTGGAGATGGGGCAGCCTAGGTAGGATGGGGTATGGGGCAGCCTGGGTGGAGATGGGGCAGTCTGGGTGGGGTGGGGTGGGGATGGGGTATGGGGCAGCCTGGGTGGGGATGGGGCACGCTAGGTAGATGAGGGGATGAGAATTGTGAAGACTTAGTTGCTAGGGAACTAAATACAAAGTGTGAGTGTGGATCACAAACTCGGTTGAAACATTTTTAGTTGTCTCTGTGTGTGCGGAATCTGTATTCTGTGATGAAAATGAAGGAGCAATCTCCTCTTCCTCCTCCTCTTCTTCCTCCTCATCCTCCTCCTCCTCCTCTCAGTTGCTCCACTGCGTTGGTAAGCAGCAACAAAGAGCGGAGCACAGGACCTCTTACATAACACATGCTGGCCACTCACACACACACACAAACAAACACACACACACACACTCACTAACTAACTCTGTCCCACCGCAAATAATTGGTACCAGTCCACTCTTGCATCCTGTCTCCGCTCTCCCCTCATTGGCTTTCCTCTCCCATTATGATCAAAAGGAAGTAGTGTGGATTGTTTTAGTACCAGACGTAATGATTGCTTTGAACAGACGATTGGTTCGAGACTGTGATGTGCTGATGCTATGCGGACACAGTAATAGCAGTGATTGAAAGTGTAAAGATAACCTATTGTCATATGCCAAGTGAAGATGAGATGTTTGAAATTCCTTTAGTTATACAAGAGCTTCATAAAGACATGGATGGGTATAATAGACTTTAAGGCTTTGGCTGGGAAGTCAAAACCAAGAGATCTCAAAAACTTTCACGAAGCCAAGGTATGGATATGATCACTTTATTATTGAAGACAGAGCAGCATCCATGAAAATCTTCCAGACAGCTTGGGCGATCTGAATGTCCAGAAAGAATTCCCCTGATGTGATGTAAAAAATAATTTAAAAGCTTCACAAGAAGAGCAACATCTGATCAATCTGAAGCTGATATAGTGTACCAAAGAACTGCATAATAATATCCGTTGATGTCACACTGTTGGAAGCACATCAGTTTCACTTTTCTGAAGACCTAAACTGCTTGCAGATTCAGCATCTTAGACTGAGAAAAAAACACTCATAGTTATTCTGTCTTATCCTGTATTGCAGTGTCATATAAAGTGAGGCCAGCTGACCTGAGCAGCAATCACACACAACAGTGCCTTGTGACAATTAATCAGAGGTTCCATTGCCTTGTAATATAATTAAAGGTGAACAGGGTCGGCATCTCAACATGTGCTGTCAGCACAAGGCTTCAGTTTGAAGGTCCTGTGAGCGCATCTGCAGGAAATCATGGAGGCTCTCCAGGGGCCTTATGCTAAGCCCTCAGCCAAGCCCCTTTGCCCTTCAGTATTTCCTCCTCTGTGTGGACTTTGACCAGACCGCCTCAAATATGACTGCGGACCGTCTGAAGACCATAACAGACTGTTGACAAAGATCAGGCCTGTGCGGCATCTGTTGTCTTAGGTGTTGAGTGTTTGAGTGCTGGGATTCCATTCACGAGGGGAAAGGTTAGAAGTGTTGTTGGTGTGACCTGAGTTAATTGTCTCACCCATGACCTCCTTAATCCACAGAGAAACTTGCTAGAGGAAGATTCTGATGAAGAGGAAGACTTCTTCCTGTGAGTTGTGTTTTCAGTCACTTTCTATAAAGTGCAAAATAACAGACCATTTTACTAATTGTAAATAAATACATGTTTTTTTTTTTTTTGATTTAGGAGAGGACCCACAGGACCAAGATTTGGGGCAAAAAATGACAAAATCAGAAAGTAAGTCTAACACTATAAAAAATGCAAAACGACCAGTGATATCAAATTGTCAAGAGAGAAATGATCTGTCGGAGTGAATATGGCATCTGTACACTTACAAGGGTAGAAAGGGAGAAATAGTCTCATATGGACACAGAGACATTCATATGCACACAGCCTTACAGATCATGGTGTACAGCCAGAAAGTTTCAGAGGTTTGTCACCTCCGAAAGGCTACTCTGATTGTCTCACTATTTGTGTCTGATTATATAACGCTTCGTAAAAAGAAAAAGCAATAAAAAAGACCTTCCACAACTTTTCAGTGTTTCATAACAGGCCTCTTCGCCATCCTCATGAAACCTGGTGTGTGTGTGTGTGAGACACACAAGTACAGAAGCAATTATTTTAATGGCAAACCGAAAAACAGCCAAGGACAGGGGAGTGACTGTCATCTCATAAAACCCCCACCCTAGCCCATGTGCCCAAAACCAGCCCCAGACCTCTCTGCTCTCAAACCCTGACATGTGTCAGGTTTGTTTAGGTTACGAGCTTGCCAACATGTTTGAGTTATTTTCCCAAAGGACTCTGCATTGCAGGGCTCGATAATGCTGTTACAGGCAGGCCTGTAAAGTCAAATTCTTCCCCCCTTTTTTATTTTTGTACCTGCACTGCACTCCTCCTTTTATTGGAAGTACTCGGAACGGAGATTTAATTAAGACCGAGAACATTGGGGAGGTTTGTTTTTATGAAGCTGGCGCTGCGTTTGTACTTTGGCACTGAGGATAAAAGCGAGGGAGGTAAGAGAGGGAAGAGAGGGAGGTAAAAGAGGAGGAGAGGGAGCGGCCAGAGGGAGGAGAGAAGGAGAGGAAGAGAAGGAGGAGAGGGAGCGGTCGGAGGGAGGAGAGAAGGAGAGGAAGAGAAGGAGGAGAGGGAGCGGTCGGAGGGAGGTGAAAGAAGAGGCTGAATTCTTCTTTCCTTCTGTGTTTCCCTGCACTCTGCCCCCCAGCGGGGTATTGTGTTGAGTCGATGAGGAAGCAGGTATACACACACACACACACACACACACACACACACCCTGTGTTTTCATGCCTCTACAGATGAAGTGGTGGTACTACTGCTCATTATTATCGGTATGTTCAGTGTAAATCTATATTCTTTGCTTTGTGTAAACACACACACACACACACACACACACACACACACACACACACACACACACAGGTGCCACCTGCAGGAGAGATTAGCTGTGCCAAGGCATGCCCAGGGAGGGGCGCTGGCTCCAGGGGAGAGAGGGCAGGGGTGCAAGCAAGCTTGGCAGGCCCAGCCCATCTTTGGGCAAAAGCCATCTCGGCACCTCCTAGGGAGTCAGGCTCGTGCTTGAAGAGAAGAAGTCATGGGGTGCTCTTGTCATTCTTCACCCAAGGGAATGTTCGGGTCAACAGGTAGTAGGTATTTGAACATGCCCAGGCTCCACTAATGGGCATTCTCTTGTGTCTTAACCAAAAAAAAAAAAACCTCATAAGCATGGCGCCTGTTTTCCATGCATGGAGCGACTGCTAGGAACCACCTCCAGAGAGATCTGACTCAGGCTGGGGGACCAAAGATTCGTTCCCTCCCAACGTTGTAAACATGCTGGACTCCCATTTTATGTCCTGGCCGCTCCAATTCTTTCTTTTTTTTTTTGTTATGGCTGAGCGCATAAGCAGAAGCGGTAGCCCTATTAACTGTACTTGCAGCCTTAACACTCTGAAATCCCCAGCGAGACTTAAATTACAATGTATTTATACAGCTGGATACATGCAAGGGTCTGGGTGTCATACTTGTATATTGTTTTAAAGGACCCCCCCCCCCCCCCCCCCCCAGTTCCCTCTGTCGTTCTGCCATCTTAAAGGCCTCTATTGTTGCTTGTTTTGATTTTAGCCTCCTCTTCTTCTTCTCTTAGCGTGCAGTCGCAGGTTGATGAGGTCATCGATGTCATGCAGGAGAACATCTCCAAGGTTATTGAGAGGGGCGAACGTCTGGACGACCTGCAGGACAAATCAGGTGAGACCATTTGGCCCTGGCTGCCTGACGTGTTAACGAACGGCTCCAGGGAGTCTTTCACAGATGTGAGCCGTTGAAAAACAGCAAAACAACACGACTCGGCAAACTCACTCAGTGGGAGAGCCGGAGGGGAGAGATTGTCACCCATTTGAGTCTGCACCACCATCCTCAACACTGATGAACATGCCAGGCAGCCCCTACAGACAGGACAGAAAACATAGGTGTTCATGCATAAACATCAGTTAGGGAATGAGCCAGAGCCCGAGTCCAAGTATCTGCATCCCCACACACAGAACCAAGGGTGTGTGTGTGTGTGTGTGTTTCTTTCTTTTTTTGGGTGGAGGGACAAGTTTTTAGTTCTTTAGATATTTGCATAAAAAAGCTTGCAGCATTCCTGGCTGCACACTGACACTTCCCTGTCTGGCTTTAGTCGTCGTCCTGCTCCTCTGCTTTTGCTATTCCACAGGCCAGCAGAGGAGACTGTGACATTTATATGACAAGAGGCACTTCCCGAGCCAAACAAAGTGCCCCTCGACATTAACCGCTGCCAAGAAAAGCAGAGGAGGAGAGCCCCGCCGTCTAATAAATCAAGTGTGCGCTGGACGCTTGAGCAGCGCTTCAGACGTGCCGGTCAAACCTATTTATTTAGTTTAGGCGTCGGTGGTGGACACCTCAGACCTCCGGTGCTCTGCCACTCAGTCGGCCAGCTCAGGTGTCCTACTTCACAGGCACGACGGGCTCTGATGTGGAGGACGAAACCAGAGCCCTGTGCATAGAGAGGTGTCAACTGAGAACGCAGACTGTGACTGTGTGCGTGCATGCGTGTGGGTGCATGTGTGCGTATGCAGGCGTGTGTGTGTGTGTGTGTGTGTAAGAGGGCAATAGACAATGGAATGACGGTGATGTAGCTTTGAGTTGGTCTCCTGCTAACAGCTCCTTGTTCTCTTGTTGTCTGTTCTCTGTTGCACAGATGATACTCATTGTTTCTCCGGCGCTTGTTCCTCCTGGCGTTTCCATTAGAATTTGTTATGTCGGGGGACAGATGTTGCATAACAGGCTCTCCCTCTGTTTTGGTGGATGTGTGAGTGAGTGGGACAGTTTAGGGGTGGCCAGGGGTCATTTTTGAAGCGATCATGTTTACCAGGAGAAGACAAAGAAGTGCATCTGGAAGGCATTGTCACTTCAGTGTGTGTGTGTGTGTGTGTGGGTGGTGTGTTGTGTGAATGTGTGTGTATTGGGCAGGTGTGCTCAACATGTGTTATCCAGTGTTGATCTATGTGCACCATGTGCAGGTAGGAGACGGAGAACGCTGTGTGTGTGTGTGTGTGTGTGTGTGTGTGTGTGTGTGTGTGCGCTCGTGCGCGCGCACGTGTGCCTGCAGTTGTGAAACCTCAAATAGGCGTCTCCCCCCCCCGATCACTGTTATTAGGTGCCGCCACATAGCAGCGCCAGGGAGACGTGCATCTGTGCACAGCGAAGAGAACTAGCCGGCCTCTAGACCTCTCCTTCCCGCACACTCCACACCCTGGAATATGTTGTTCTGGCTCTCTGCAGTGACCGGGACCTGATCTGTTGCCCCGCGGCCTTCTCTTACCCTCCAAGTTCTCTCTCTCTCTCTCTCTCCTCTCTCTCTCTCTCTCTCTCTCTCTCTCTCTCTCTCTCTCTCTCTCTCTCTCTCTCTCTCTCTCTCTCTCTCTCTCTCTGCCAGTGCACACGCAGGTCCCCACTCCCATGGCCTCAGCTGGGTCCCAGACGTCAGCAAACACTCACTCCTCATTAGATGCTATTATTAAATGCTTGGAGTGGATTCCTGCCATTAGTAAATGTTTTGGCACGGACTCAGAGACTGGAGTTGGGGGTGGGGTGGGGGGTGTGTTGTGGAGTCTAACGTAGACAGCACACAGCACTGATTATGATCACTAGAGACCTTTCTAATGTCTCGGCTAACAGACCGAATGTCAACAAAAGTCTCGAAGAAACAAACAAAAAACCTGGAGCACACTGTGCTCTCAGCCGATATTTTGGTGAGATTGCGTAACACACACACGGGCCTTTGAGATGTGGCATGAGATGTAACACACACACGGGTCTTTGAGTTGTGGCACAGAACAGCCTGCTCATCACCTCTCCTCTCTGTGCAGTTTGATTAGACAGCTGATGGTCCATTGTATTTGTCTGTTCTCTACTCACTGTCTCTTTCTCTCTCTCTCTCTCTCTCTCTCTCTCTCTCTCTCTCTCTCTCTCCCCTGGCGTGTGTGTGTTCCTGTGTGAAGAGAGCCTGTCGGATAATGCCTCAGCCTTCAGCAGCCGCGCCAAGCAGCTTCACAGGAGGATGTGGTGGAGAGACGTGAAGGTGAGTAGTTTAGGTCCCCCAATCCCCCAACATTGGTCCCCCAGTCCCCCAAAAGTGCTCCCTAATCCCCCAACATTGGTCCCCTAATCCCCCAACATTGGTCCCCCAATCCCCCAACATTGGTCCCCCAATCCCTCAACAGTGGTCCCCGAATCCCCCAAAAGTGCTCCCAGAATCCCCCAAAAGTGCTCCTCCAATCCCCCCCAACATTGGTCCCCCAATCCCCCAACAGTGGTTCTCCAATCTCCACCAAGTCTCTCCGTAGTCTTGCAGCACTTCAGCCTAATCAATTTTCAGATAGCAGCATAAGAGTTCTCCACTGTCCACAGAAGGCCAATGGTGTTTTAAGTCCCTGCCAGTGAGTCAGACATGTCACTGGTTTACCCAAACTGGTTTTGAATGCTTTAGGGCCTGACCTCTGCCCTGTGTTTCTCTTCCTCTACAGATGAAGGCAATAATTGCTCTGGTTGTGGTGGTGCTACTGCTCATTATTATCGGTATGTTCAGTGTAAATCTCTATTCTTTGCTTTGTGTAAACACACACACACACACAAACACAGAGGGATACTGATACTCACATACACAGATATTGATTTGTTTCACTTCTGTTTCATCTGTTGTATCTCTACCCTCTGTGTGCACCGGAGACTAATGAGCTCTTCCTCTTCCTGTAGTACCTGTGATCCTGCGGTATCGCTAGAAGTCTCCAGTCTCTCCTGGCTGCACTCACTCCTCCACACCAGCGTGAGGCGCACACACACACACACACACACACACACACATACACACACACACACACACACACACACACACACACACACATACCTAGCTGCTCTGCCCACTGGGCTAACCAGCTCAGGGCCAGATCCAGGGTCCAGCTCTCTGTGTGTGTGCAGCCCCCCCCCCCCCATGTATACTGAATATATTTCATCTGAACATATCAGTAAGCAAATACACACACACACACACACACACACACACACACACACACACACATAGATTCTTCACTTGAAGACTGTCTGCGGTCAATCAGGCCAGTTGGTGCCTGCTTTCCTCATCACAGGTGCTCTTCTCAGCCATCTTAAAAAAAAGTCTTACTCATCGTTGGAAACGTTTCCTGGTCACATGAACAGGAGTCATTTGAAGTATGCTTACCAGAACTGTGAATCAGATATAATGTTAGAGCCCATACTTATTCTGAATATACTCAAGCACACCACACACACACACACAGATACGTGTTGCTTAAGGAATTGGTTATAGTTTTGTTTCCATCGAGTTAAGTAAATGGAAAACCACAATTCAAGTAATTTGTACATAGTTTTGGTTAAGATTATGATGAATGAAATACATGTGACACCAGATAAGAGGGCCTGGGTGGGTGTCTGTATGTAACCTGCATCAACTTGGTTTAAAATCTCACATAAAATGTATACAGTTCTAGGGATTCAAGTAAGTAACGCTTTTAAATATGTGCTGCTATTACCATCCACAATGACCAGGACAAATGTAATTGGGGAAATGTGGGGTCTTGACCATGGCTGTTACTTGTAAGTGTGCTTTGTTTATGTTAGGAAGGGACTTCTTTTTGCAACTGGCATCTTAAGTGGAGAGAGTCATCAAAACTGGACTTTATTGTGTGGTTTTACAGTTTGATATAAGCATTAATTGGTTATAATTTGGATGGTTTAATCACAGATTAAGTTTAGTCAGTCAGCATTTATGGGCTGGGATTCACACATCTGTATATTAGGACCATACTGATATTGTTTTTTTCTTTGTTATTTTCAGATTATTATTATGATTTATATTATTATTATTATTATTATTATTATTATTATTATTATTATTATTATTATTAATATTATTATTTGTATTTAATTTAATGTAAATATTTTTAAGTTGATGTAAATATTCATTCCATAGACGAAGACTCAACAATGTAACATTTGCCGACTGTGAACTACTTGACCGATTTCTTTGAAATAAAGTAATTTTAAAAGGGTGTATGACTGAATGACCTTCAAACTGTAGGGAACAGAGGGAAAGGTCGTTTAGAAACTGACACTCGTCTGCCAACCAGTTTAAGAGTGCATCATTCCAACACAATAAGGCACGCACACAGCCCTCTGGGAACCATTGGTATATGACTCTAGCATTCTTTCAGGGATTCATTATTAATTTTTTTTTATTGACCACCCGCACACACACACACACACACACACACACACACACTCTAAACGACTCTAATGGTCGTTTC
>NC_055968.1:31575034-31637534 GCF_018492685.1 Alosa sapidissima | reverse complement strand
AACACCACGAGACAACACCGACCAGATCACAGAAGGAAACGCTTGTTAGGGAGAAATCCGAGGTGAAGGACTGCAGAGAAGAGAGAGAGAGAGAGAGAGAGAGAGAGAGAGAGAGAGAGAGAGAGAGAGAGAGAGAGAGAGAGAGAGAGAGGTCAGGGTGAAGACATTTGGAGGCTCATCACATCAGCTTGGGTTACTGCGGCGTGCCCCAGCGAGGACGGCCGAGAGGAAACAAATTAGTGCCGGCACTTAAGAAGACGCCAAACAGGACGTGTCAACAAGACCCGGAGGAGGAGAGGAAGAGAAAAGAGCAAAACGAGAGGAAGAAGAGAGGGAGAAGAGAGGGAGAAGAGAGGGAGAAGAGAGGGAGAAGAGGAAGGAAGGAGGACAAAGTCAACATCTCATCTCAAGACACGCCTGAAGAAGCAGCTGCCCCGGAATTCACTCTCTGACTCTTGACCAGGTCTGTTGTCCAGCTCCTCACACTCTGTGCTCCAGCATGTTGTCTGTGGCCACTCTGTTGTGTGTCTCCTGCCTGCTCCTGGGGGCCAGGGGGCAGGACCGAACGGCCATGTGGAGGGGGAATGACCGCAGCGGCCGCTGCCAGTACACCTTCACCGTCAACAGCCCCACGGAGGCCAGCTGTCCCACCCAAGCTGGAGGTCCCGAGATGGACGCTCTCAAATCCAGGCTGAGCCTGCTGGAGGTCATGGTGACCCGACTGGCCGGCGGAGAGGCGTCGGGGGCCGTGGGCACCGCTGCAGGTGGACCTGGGGCCGGCGTCGTCCAGCAGCAGCAGCAGCAGCAGCAGCAGAAGCTTCAGGAGGCGTACAGCCAGGCCATGGGGGAGAAAGCCCAGCTCCGCAGGGAGAAGGACAACCTGGACAGGCAGGTGCAGGACCTCCAGAGGAGGCTGGAGGAGTCGCGGCAGGAGGCCGAGAGGCTGAGGAGCCGACCCTGCGTCCAGACGCCGCCGGCGGCCAGCGCTCCGCAGCAGGACAGCGGCCTCCGACCCGCAGGAGGTGAGTACAGGCGACATGATGGGAGGCGTAGGGCGGTCAAAGAATGAACTGGACAAGCCATTAAAGACTGTCTCCTATCCCCAGTGTCTGCACCACTTAAAAAGTCAAGCTACTGGGCTGCATGTGATTGTTTTGCCAAACCCCTCTGCCTGTCCTCAAATATTACCATTTAGCCGTGCATGACAATATTCTCAGCCATGTAATCTTTTCATTGCAACTTATTATCATTAATAAACATGTTATGACGAATATTCTGCTTTTTGTCTAAATTCGTTGATTCCACTTCAATTTGACAGAAGAGTGACATTCTTATCGGTCACAGCCCTATTGTAGTTTCCCCCACTCTTCGATTCTTTGTAAGGACGCACATGCATTCACGCCTCCCCCCCCAAGAGGCAGGCACATGGGTGTGGATAACATTTCATTTGCTCCAGTGCTCTCTCTGTGGTTTTAGTGGCGTAGTATTCACAGTGCAGGAGATGGAGAGAGGGAGTAAAGATAGTAGGAGGGTGGTATTTACTGAGGGGTTCGGGTAGCTGGTGTTTCCTTAAAGGTGTAGGTTTTTGAACGTTCTAAGTTCCGCAACAATTGAAGGTTCTAAAATTCTATGTTGAATTCAATGAACCCAGATATTCTTTAGAACGTTCATTTCTCAACATTCCTGTCACACCAGTGTTAACAGTCGTGTGACAAGGGGAAGTGGGGAATGAGGAAAAGGTGTGTGTGTGTGTGTGTGTGTGTGTGTGTGTGTGTGTGTGTGTGTGTGTGTGTGTTTGTATGTGTGTGTGGGGTGGGGTGGTTGGGGGAGCTTGATTGTAAAACGTAAAGAGGCCCTCATCCAGGGTCTGGTTTACAGGTTTCTAGCACAGCTAACAAACCCTCTGGGAATTCAGGGGAAGGGGGGGGGGATTGTGGGGGGGTTCCTGTGGCAATCAAGGAGAGAAGGGGATGGTGACCTGGTTTGGTAAGGTTAATATGTTTAAGCCCCTCTCTAAACAACTTACAGAACACACACACACACACACACACAGACCCCCCCCCCCCTCCCCGACTCACTTTTGCATTTGACCAGACCTAGACTTCAGCCAGGCGCCATAAGCCCCAGCAACAGGGCTCCCTTCCAACAAATCCTCGTCCTTGATCCCTGATGATGCCTATATGCTTCTTACCCATATATTCCCTTTATGTCCTTGCCCCAACTCAAGCACGTATATCTTCTGTAGTCCCTTGCTTATACATGCACATTCCTCCTGGAGGTTCCCTTTGAATTATAGTTTAGAAACTCGACTGGTCGATATAAATAAACACTAAAGCTCCAAGCCACCACTAAATTTATCTGGTCAGAAAGCGCATTTATATGCCTTCATTGGCTGCCAGCATCTGTTTTGGTCCTCTTGTTGACACCTGCTCTGCAAGGCCCCTCTGAGCAGAGACCCCAGGAGGAGCCATGTGGAGAAAAGATCAAAACGAGAGAGAGGAGGGGGAGAGAGAGGGAGAAAGAGAGAGTGAGAGGAGGGGGAGAGAGAGATCAAGCGAGAGTGAGAGAGGGAGAGAAAAAGAGAGAGCAAGCGAGAGTGTGTGAGAGAGAGAGCAAGAGAGAGAGAGGAGGAAAGGGAGGTAAAGGGAAAAAAACAGCCCACACAAAAACTTTATACTGTTAACAGAGAAGAGGGAAGCACTTGACCAAGCAGAGAATGCGCTCGTCTCCTGGGGCGCCCCTTAAAAACATAAACAGAGCATCTGTCTCTGCGGCGACCCTGTGCTGAGTGGCTGATGAGTTGTCTTTGGCTCCTGGGCGCAAAGGGACCCGTCCACTCCAGCAGAGTGACCAGCAGCGTGGGTCCGAGCGCCGATGTTGGCCACGCTATGGGTGAAACGAGGGGTATGGAAACAGCAGAGCTGTACGTGCAGTATCTCACGTCCCATTTCCAAAACAACCCTTTAAACGCGGATTTATTTACGAATAAATAATTGGACAGCTGGGCACCTTTAAGCACCACATGTGGGGATTCTGCTGAAGTTGCCTCCGAGTAGTTTCCAGACTCGCCAGAACGTTTCTTGGTGTTCTGCCCACACCGTCCCGATAGTCATCCAGGGACGGGGAGCTGGTTAAACACACGTTTGTAAACACACAAACACACATTGTTCTTGGGCCAGTGTGTTTGTGTGTTTGTTCCTTCACGGACAGGGCACTCACGTTTTCCAGTTTCAAAGGGAATTCGAATGCATGGCCTCATCTGCACACATACGCTGTCCATTAGAACAGCAATTTATTTGCCTTTAATGTATACAATCAACTGGTCTGCTTTGGCTCTCTCCAATTCACCTTCCATCTAGTTGGCAGCTGCACCCGATGAACTGCAACTTCCAGATGTTGGCATCTGGCGTCATAATTAAGACTCACAGTAAACCCTTGTAAACACTTTCACACATTAACATTCATTAGTGTCACTGAGATGCTGCTGGCTTTTACATGTTCTGAGGGAGAGTTAAATATTTGGTTTCCGAGCTGTAAACATGAAAATTGATGTAAGGGTTGGACTGAGATGAAACGCTTGTTTCAGGGCAAAGCACTATTTATTTGTGTGCTAGTGTGTGTGTGTGTGTGTGTGTGTGTGCTTCTGTGAAAGGGTTGGAGTGGTTCAGTGGACCTTAGAAGTCATTAGCCCTGACCAGGCCTGACCATGCCACACTAGCTAACACACCACTCCTAATGTATGTAAGCATGTGTGTGTGTATGTGTGTTTTAGGCTGAGGTTGCTGTGGTTGGCACTTTGTTGGGTGGTGGAGGGTGGGTGGGGCTGTGGGAGCCGTGGGTGGGGTAGCAGCACCCACTCCACCGTCCGCTAGACTCCAGCACAGCTGGGAATTTACTCAGTGGGCTTCATTTCCTCCCGCCACATTCCGGCCTGTCAGTGGGGCTCCACCCCCCCCCACCCCCCTCTCCGACCACCTCAAAGATCCAAAGAGTTCCAGGGGGCACAGAGCAACATCATCTTCATCAGACCCACCTGTCCATCTTCGTCCCAGCGCAGTTTTCACCAATTGCCCCCCCCCCAACACACACTCACACCCTCCGTCCACGTTGCTATAGGAACCTGTTGCTTGCATGCCAGATTAGCCAATTACGTCTCGCGCTCCCAGGTGCTTGGTTTTTCATGGTATTTCTTTCTCAGTCATTTTGAAACCATTTTTCACGTATGACAATTGTCATGCTACATGTACAAGAAACCTGGTCAGGCATTCAAGGACATTCCCTTACCCCCTATGTACTTTCTGTTCAGGTCCAAGTGTGCTCTCGCATCTTGTGCCCAGCGGGCAGACTGGCAGTCTAAGAGGTAACCAGCATTAAGCTTTCAAAATATCATAAATCTGAACATCAATCAATGAAACAGTGTGTGCTGCTTTGCATCTCTGCTTTTCCTCCTGGCTGTAAACAAACTACTTAACCTTTGCCAGACTGTCCTTTTGGTGTAGGGGCTTTCCTTCCGATTCTCCATGCATGACAAGCCTTGATTGATGAAGATTAACGAATCCCAACTGTGGAGCTGAGGGCTCAGCATCCTCCAATGCATCTCAATTTACATGAGCTGGCTAGTCAAACTCTCTCTCTTCTCTCTTCTCTCCCCCCCCACCACCCCACCAATCTCCCCAGACCCATCCTGGCATTATGGATCCCCGGGGTATCAAGAGCTCAAGGCAGAGGTGACCGAGGTACCTGTACCAACACCTGCATACATCGAGGTTGGCACAGGTAAGAATGGCACAATATATCCAGCTACACCTTTGTCTAGGGTGCCCTCCAAAAGCACTCGCAGTATAGACCCTTTCAACAATAAAAACAAAAACAATGCTTGAACGTTCTATTTGGTTCCCAATCTACTTCCTCTGCATTAAGATAACATATGGACTGTTAAAACGGAAGCCTTGTGGGGCCAACTATGATGCTGATAATGGAACTCTCTTGAAAGGGTCTATAGTTCCATCTTTTTGACCATATGCCTCAGTGCTGAAAGGGCACATTCCCCTTCCCAGCTCCACTACCATGCCCCCAGTGTCCCCTGAAATGACACGGCCATCTAACCACTACTCCTCTGCTGACAGGACAGGCACATATGAGGGTAAATAGTTAGTCAGGCGTATAAATAGTCTTGTGTATGTTTAGCATCGCGCTCGGCAGGACATGAGGATCATTTGCTGAGACCCTGCTGCTAAACAAACACTGTAACTTTTAGGGTTTTCTCTCCTCGCCCACCCCCCTACCCCACCCCCCTCTGAGCCATGCCAGACCCTCTCCCTTCTCATACCTTCTGGGGGTATTTTGAGCTGTGGCACCAAACACCCCTGATCATTTGCCCTGGCTGGTGAGAAGGGGGCAATGGTGGAGGATGACCCTGACATTTCTCAAACTACACTTCGGGAATATTTTACCTCAGATCCATTCCCTCTGTGTAGGGTAGACTAGTGTTATTCTGTCATAAATGTTGAGGCCTCTCCCCTCCTTAACAGTACGGTGTCTCCATCAGGTTGTGGTGAGCTGGTGGCCATCGGGGAGCCTGTGACCCACCGCAAGGCCGACACCATCGCCGGCAAATACGGCGTGTGGATGCAGGACCCCGAGGCGGTGGCACCGTACGGCGCGGGCATGGTGTGGCGCATCGACACAGTGGGCTCGGAGGTGCGGCAGCTCTTTGGCTACGAGGACACGGACCAGTTGGCGCGCGGCTACCCCACCAAGGTCCTGCTGCTGCCCGAGGCCGTAGAGAGCACTGGCGCCACCATGTACCGCGGCTCACTCTACTACCAGCGCCGGCGCAGCCGCACTCTGCTGCGCTACGACCTGTCGTCGGAGAGCATCGCCGCCCGCCGCGACCTGCCGCACGCCGGCTTCCACGGGCAGTTCCCCTACTCGTGGGGCGGCTACACCGACATCGACCTGGCCGTGGACGAGCAGGGCCTCTGGGCCATCTACAGCACCAACAAGGCCAAGGGGGCCATCGTCATCGCCAAGCTGGACCCACACAGCCTGGAGGTGCTCAAGACCTGGGAGACCAACATCCGCAAGGTCACGGCGGCCAACGCCTTCATGATATGTGGCCGACTGTACACAGTGGCCAGTTACACGGCGGCGGAGACCACCATCAACTACACCTTCGACACGGCCACCAGCCAAGGCAAGGCTCTGTCGGTGCCGCTAAAGAACAAGTACCGCTACAACAGCATGATAGACTACAACCCGGTGCAAAGGAAGCTGTTTGCCTGGGACAACTACCACATTGTTTCCTACGACGTCCGACTGGGCAGGCAGCAGTAGAGGGCATGAATCTCCCTAGATGACAGGTCACACATCCACAACAGTGATACATTAGTACAGTAGTGTGCAGCAGGCATAGTGTACAGCAATACGCCCTGAAAAAGCAAACCATACACAAAAAGTCACACATCATTACAGACCAAGTATGTCACAAAATACATACTAAAATATATATTAAGTAGTATTAATAATATTAGATAAATATGAATATTTAAATAACAAAGACCAAATTTAAATAAACAAAGTATACATTACTGATTTCAAGTCAGCCCCAGGATGAATATTTCTACACCACACTTGCTGGATGGTTAAAGGAATTATCCGGAGTAAAATGCACTTTAGATCAATTTACGGATCATTGGGAGTACATACGTTCATGTACCATGTAGTGTGGAGTAACACGCTCTGGAAATTCACAATTTCGTTGCCGTTTTTAAAAAACAAAAAAAAACAAAATCATAGTCCAGTCCATACAACTTCATTTCAATTTCGAAAGAAATAGTGGACTATGGTTTTTTTTTAAACGAAATTGTGAATTTCCAGAGCGTGTTACTCCACTCGACAATCGACTCCTACGGACTTTCCCCTAAAGATGCCAGCTGCAGCAGCAACATTTCCAGAAAGGTACTGGCTTGATGAAATTCATTCTGGACTCTCTATCTGACCACATAAAGACCTCGGGATACTTCGGTTTGGCTTTAGGGACCCTCTACTCACTACCACGTAAGTGTAATGTTGTTTGGAACTGTAGAAGAGGTATAAAAATAGCGTTTTGTAGCGGCGAAATGACTTGCCCTGGTCACTTCCAGGCTAACGAGTTTTGACTAAAAACGGTAAAATCGAACTTTCTCAAAACACATCCAAATGACATGATTTTGATGTCAACTCAACTTATGTACTCCCAATCATCCGTAAATTGATCTAAAGTGCATTTTACTCCGGATAATTCCTTTAAGCTTGTGAGAGTGTGTTGTGTACTAACATACCCCTTAGTAAGTAGGCTACTATGTTAGTCGGATGTCTGGTTTGTGTGCTAATATGTTTGTTTTTGAAAGTGTATAGTAGTGAGTGTGGTGCCCCCTGCAGGCGATTTGTGTCAGTGGGAATTTTAATTTTTCTCTCTCGGTGGCACGGTCCACATAAAGAACATTTCAAGAAAAAAATATTTTTCTACTTTTGCTTGTAAATCTTTTGTTTTGTTTGAGTTTTCTTATGTGGCACTGAAAAGGGATTTGAGAGGGTAAGGAACAAAACACATATCTTTTTTTAAAAAAAATCCTAAAGAACAATACATTTGTTACTGTAGGACAAAATGCACAAATATCTGGCAAAGGAAACATAGTTGGAAGCAAGTGTCTCCCACCACACAAACATAAATGTCAGCTTCTTCCTCTCTCAAATCCTGCAAAAATGTTTATTTTATGATAATCTATCTATACAATTATGATGAGACTGCTTTATGCCTCTTGTTGTATTTCAAGCATAAATTATGTACAAATGCATTAAATAAAGATTTTCCTTACCATGCCAATGATGACTCTGTCTATATCTAGTTTCACAGTGCCTAATAAGACTCGTGCCCCAGGTGGTCAGAAATAATGACTATTAAGTGTTCATAAAACATACTGACTTTCTATAGGCTACTGAACAAAATTATACAACACTTAAGTAGTCTATATCTTTTGTAGTAAAAGACATAGGATATAAAAGGCTTAGTTTTGTGCACACATCTTCACCTTTGCCAAGATAATACAGCATCTGATTATCCTGGGAGAACCCAGGTGTGGCTTATCAGACCATGCTGATTAAAAGCATAAAGGCACAGACGTGCCTTGGACTGGTTGCAATAACAGACTGCTCCTAAATGTAGTTTTTAATCACACAACACAATGCCACTGATGTCTTTGTTTGCTGACTGATGGCAATAATGTCCACCAGATCTGTTGCCTGAATGACAACTGAATGAAAAGAGGAAGTGCTCTCCTACATGTATTTTACCATAAATAAATAAATAATCAATTTATACATATTTATTATAATTATTTAGAAATATATCCTTTGAGTGCATGTAGGTTGTAGATCATTTATGTCAGCTAATAAAAACCTAACATGTTTATTCAGTATAAATCTATACATAATATAAATAAATATATAAATCTCATATTAATACCTGTTGGATAAAATGTGTGTATGGTATACCTTGGATAACAAGGTGTGCCAAATGCCTAGCCTTTAACTATTTAAAACCTACACAATAACATCTTTTTTCAGCATAGAAAGCTTCAGGGGTTTTCCTGGCGTCATCCTCTCTCCCCAGACGTCCGCATCTGATGTCACCACTCGGCAGTCCCAGCCTGGGTAATTGTAGTGCAGTGGCTACTCATTAGCTGGGTCTGATTGTGATTGCTGTGGGTTTTGGTACAGGATAGAGGATAAACACTACAATCAAGATGGCATAGAGGATTACGGTGCCATTCATTCGTTCACAGACCAACCCTTACATGAATCCAAGACGCAGTCAATTTCACCAGAGCTATACAAAGCGGAAACAAGCACTTGTGTTTTGAGTGTTGGCTCCGTCACATGAATATTTACGATATATGAAGCATTTCAAACGAAAGGCCTTTCTGTGTAGCATCAGTAGGAGAATGCTGATGTGAGCAAAAATTAGATTAGTATCTTAGTAAAAGAGACGGGTGTTCTTTTAACAGCATATTATTTTATTAGTTTCTGTAACCAAAACAAGAGAATGTAAATAAGACTTACATATTTTAATACAGCGATTTAACCCCTGTACAAGTAAAACAAAAAAAGGAAAAAAAAAAAAAAAAAAAAGGAAAAAAAAAGAATCAAACCAATCACTACCCCTCCATCCACCACCCTTCCACCTGTTGCATTTTCTCGTTCCCACTGTGGGTGTGGGAGGCCTAGCCAAATCACTACAAGGGGAGCGCGTAGCGCCCCTTTTATGACGAGCTCTCCGTTGCCGTCAGCAACGCAGGACTAACGAGGCGGAGGGGGGTGGGCGGGAGAGGCCAGGCCAGAAGTCTCGTCACAACAGAAAATAAGTCCTTTTTTTTTGCTCAAAACACACTTTTCACCCTTCAGTCTTGTGGGTGCTAACTTTCTCTTTATCATTTTTAATCAAATGTCGCTCTCTCTCACTCCTGTTGCATTATCCCACAAGCTGATGTTTTATCTAATCAAAACAAAACTAAACAAAAACAAGGATAAATCAAAGTCTTGACTGCTTGCCCTAAGCCTTGACCCTTGACCCATTAGGCATCTGATTTGTTTTGTCGGGAGGGCCAAGATCCGGCTTTTCAACACGGCCAGCAGCATGGTTGGGTGTAGCGTCGTGGGGGCACAGTTAAGGTGAGAGAACACTAGGATCGGTGGAGGGTGAGAGAGCAGCACATGTGTGTGTGTGTGTGACAAATGACTTTTTTTTTTCACTCGTTCTCATCACCACTGGCCCGTGAGCCAACAGGAGTATGGGGATTCTTGACACCCTAATAACCGTTTAACAAAATGAAATGAAGGAAAAGACAAAAAAAATCAAATAAAAAAAAATCAAAATCACAGGATGCTTTAACTTCCTGTTTATTGAGCTGATCTGTAATCGAGTTCATTAAGAGTGTTCTAAAGGATGCATGTCGGGGGTGACCCAGCATTGCCTAAACCTTTGGCTAAAGGTAAGATATCTTTCTCTTGCCCGCACACACACACACACACACCTCTTCATTTTCAAGCAAAACCACTACGGAGCAGAAGGCAGGAGAAAGGGTTCGCAGTGGAGACTGCAAATCATCATTCCACTAAACCAAATCACTTTAATGGCTGCGATTTCACATTTTTCCTTACCAGGAAGAGGAAAAAAGAAACTGCTTTTTAAAAACAAGCTCCTGGTTACTGCTCGTTTTGAACTCCTGGATGTCTGTGTGTGTATGTGTGTGTGTGTGTATTGTGTGTGTTAAAACTATTACACAATAAGAATGTAGGAGCATACATGTAGGTGCCTGGGTGGAGGCATGCGTGTGTGTGTGTGTGTGTGTGTGCATGTGTGTGTGTTTTGTGAATAGGACTTCTTCCCTCTCGCCCTTTTCAGCATGTGATCAACTGCACAGCTTAAAGGGAAAAAAAGGGAGGGCAAGAAACAACAACAAAACAACTACAGTGACGTCTATTTTAAATAAGACTGGCTGCTTGACTACTACAAGGAAACTTTTTAACAGAAACAGCAGCCTTCCCCTCCCGCCCTTGTACAGGGGATTCTCTTCGAGGGGGTGAAGGGGAAAAGAAAGTGAATGCAAAAGATGGGAAGGAAAATCAATTTCGATATGACAATCATGAACAGCAGCAAATTGACTTCTTTTTTCATCTCTGCTCCAAACTTTCACTTCACACACTCTCTCACACACACACACACACATTAACAGGTGGGTGTGTAGTGCTAGTCACCTCTAGATGCGAGGCAACAGGACCTTGCGAGCAAAGAGGCAGATCTCCATTGTGGGAGGGTAGGGTTGGAGAGGAGAGGAGAGGAGATGGAGTAAAGGAGAGGAGAGGAGATGGAGGAGAGGAGAGGAGATGAGAGGAGATGGAGGAAAGGAGAAAGGAGAGGAGAGCAAGACTAGGATGGTGCACGCACACCGTACCCCTCAGAGAGAGAAATAAAAATCAAGCTCATTTAAAGAAACAAATGAAGAAAAAGATGATGTGCAGCACCCCAAAACCCAAACCACCCCCCTGCCCCCCATTCTAACCCCTTCCCCATCTCTCTACAGGGTGTGAGGTGAGGGGGGTGCGTGGGCGTGTTTGCGTGTAGAATTTCTTCTTCTCTAGATCCACGTATGCCATCTAATCTGTCCATTCCATTCATCAATCCGTCTGGCTGTCAGTCCAACCCTCCCTGGTGGCTGGGGGCAGACAAGAGGCCGCATGGCCAGGCGTCGGGGCGTAGGGGGCGCACTACTTGCCCTCCTCTGGCTTGATGGACTGTGGCTTGATGGGTCCGGTCCGTATGGGCTTGGCCGCGCTCATGGCGGTGGGCTTGTCGGCGTCGGAGCGCTCCGGCGGGCCGCCCTGGTGGTTGGGCGCCACGCTGTCCACAGGCTTGCCACCGGCCTCCATCCGGACCACGGGCTTGCTGACGGCGGCCTTCAACTGCTGCTGCTGCTCCGAGAAGAACTTGTGGGTGGACTGCAGTACCTCAGCTCGCTGCTTAGCCTGGGAAAGGGACGAGGCCAAGTAGTTTATGAGAAATCAGTACAATTATACTGTATGCTTACTGTACTTAAATACTTACTAGTACAAATGGGTACCTAAACGTGAGCAATGATGGCAACAATAGTAACTTGTGTTCCAAACCAATCGCTATACAGGATGGCCTGTGATGTAGTGCATTTTAGAAAAACATTGACAAAAAAAAAAAAGAACAAAAAAAAAGAGAAAGAAAACAGCATCAAAACCTCACATCTCTTCACACTTCACAAAACTTCACGCTTTGATGGAAGCCACCCATTTTTCTTACAGTTTTCATCCAGGTTTTGATTAAGGTTGGGATCACATTGGCCAACGGCAAGCGGCAGCAAGAAGCGTAATGCAACGCTCAGACCATAATAAGTTCTATCTCGTTCCTAAGCAACACAAACGGTTTGCCTAAACTGACAATTGAATACGCTCGCGTTGCGCTTTGAAAGTTGAACCAAGTTCAACGCTCAGCTTGTTCAACGCTAGAGGTACGCCAGCGCTGCCACCGTTCCGCTGCCAAACATTAGAGAACAATAGGAAACCTGCCGCTGGCCAGTGTGATTCCCGCTTAATGCTGGATGTGTGCTTGCTCATCTCACCTTGAGGTCCTGCTCTGCGGCCTTCATGGCGGCCTGGGAGCCCCGTGGGGCCATGGGAGGTCCAGGGGGCCCCCTGGGGGGGTGCTGGGGCCGGGGGTGAGGCATCAGGCCGGTGTTCATGGAGGGTGACACCAGGGGCCCCATAGGGTTCCGCTGCATCCCTCCAGGGAAGGAGTTGGAGTGGCCAGGCCGCACGAGAGGAGACACCAGGTTGGGCTGAGACAGAATCTGGGCGTAGCGGAGGGGAGACAGGAAAAGAAAATAAGTAACAACAACAACAACAACAACAACAACAACAACAACAACCCCCTCCTTAGCACTACTGAGAGGGCGTTGCTCTGCCGAGCACGAGGAATTGTGCCAGTAGCATCGCCGGTTCGAATCCGGCTTGATGCCGTGACTGCCGTCGTCACGCAGTCTCCCGTTATTAGGGGCAGCCGTGGCCTACTGGTTAGCGCTTCGGACTTGTAACCGGAGTAACCAGTAGGCACGGCTGAAGTGCCCTTGAGCAAGGCACCTAACCACTCACTGCTCCCCGAGCGCCGCTGTTGTTGCAGGCAGCTCACTGCGCCGGGATTAGTGTGTGCTTCACCTCACTGTGTGCCGAGTGTGTTTCACTAATTCACGGATTGGGATAAATGCAGAGACCAAATAAGTATATATACACTTATACTATACAACAACAACAACGTGACCCACAAACAGAAATGTAAAAGTCCGCTTTCAGAAAGTAAAAGTCCTGCCATGTATTGGTCCTGCCTGTGCACTTAGCACAGGCGATTTCACTGATTAGAGGATGTACCTGGCTTAAGAGTTGTGCTGATGAGAATCAGCTGATTAAAGTGAATGGTTGGAACAGAAATGTGGCAGGACTTTCACATCTCTGCAGGAGAGTGTGTGTGTGTGTCAGCTCCTTGGCTGCAGCAGCGTGTGTGTGTGTGTGTGTGTGCGCGCGTGCTGTGTGTGAGGTGGTAGGCTGCAGCAAAGTGTGTGGGTGCTGTGAGTCAGCTCCTCGACAGCAGTGTGTGTGTGTGTATGCTATATGTAAGCTCCTTGACTGCAGCAGTGTGTGTGTGGGTGCTCCACTCCTCGCTCACCTGTGGGTTGAACTGGCCGGGGAAGGGCTGGGCGATGCGCATTCCGCCGGAGCCCGACTGGAACTGCTTCTGGTACAGCATGCTGTTCATCTTACTGGACTGGCTGCTGGGGCTGGTCGAACTCGCCCTGTCAACAACACCATCAACGTTACATTTACTGCCTTTAATTCCACTGTCAACAACACCACCATCAAAGCTACATTTACTGTCTTTAATTCCACCGTCAACAACACCATCAACGTTACATTTACTGCCTTTAATTCCACTGTCAACAATACCACCATCAAAGCTACATTTACTGCCTTTAATTCCACCGTCAACAACAACACCATCAAAGTTACATTTACTGCCTTTAATTCCACTGTCAACAACACAACCATCAAAGCTACATTTACTGTCTTTAATTCCACCGTCAACAACAACAACACCATCAAAGTTACATTTACTGCCTTTAATTCCACTGTCAACAACACCACCATCGAAGCTACATTTACTGTCTTTAATTCCACTGGCAGTGAAAAACAAACATATTCCCAAAAGCTTCATGGGTACAGGTTTATATGCTTACAGGCAGGCTACACTAGACACGCAACTGAAGCGACCCGTTCCCAGAGTGTCTGCTACAACAATTAGATTCCAATATAATCAATGGAACTGGCTACACCAGACGTGATTGCGGTGCGTACATCTAAGTTGAAAACTAGTTTTACACGCTGTGAACGGAGCGCTTTAATTGCACACCTAGTGTAGCGCAGCTGCTGGAATTGGAATATGCAGGGAATTCAGATCTGATCTAAGAAACCTGTTCAGTACATGTTAATGGCTCACTGTGCTCTGCAGAATGAAATCTCTATGTACATAATGTATGTGGTGTGTGTGCGCACACACACTCTCACACACACAGACACACCTGTAAGGGCTGGAGGTGGGCGTAGTGCTTCGTGCGCTGACAGGGGGCGTTCCGGGCTTGACGTCCATTCCACTGCCAAACAGCTTCAGGTCCATCTCACACACCTGCACACAAGAGTAAAGCAGTCAGAGACAAGGTGAGTAAAGCAGTCAGGGACAAGGTGAGTAAAGCAGTCAGGGACAGCAGTCAGGTGAGTATGCATTCATACTTGTGACAGGTGTGGCACGGAAGGCGGCCTCACCGTCTAAACATCATCCAATAAATTTGGAACCAGAGTGTGACATCTTATTTTTAAGTTTATTACCAAAGGTCAGCACCTCCTTAATAATGCTTTGTTGTGCGTTACTCTCGGTCAATAACGCGATAACTGCGATGATAATGAGAAGGTGTGTGTGTGCTACAGTATATGTAAGCTCCTTGACTGCAGCAGTGTGTGTGTGTGGGTGCTCCACTCCTCACTTACCTGTGGGTTGAACTGGCTGGGGAAGGGAAGGGAAGGGCTGGGTGTGGGTGTGGGTGTGTGTGTGTGTGTGTGTGTGTACCTTGCTCGAGGGGGGCATCATGCTGTGAGTGTGAGTGTTCTGTCCGATGAGGCCGCGGTAGCTCTGGTTGGTGGGGGGCTGGCGGCTCAGGCTGGGCGGCTGCGCTTGCGGAGGCGTCGGGGGCAGAGACTGCGGCAGGGCCAGGAGAGGCTGCCCACCACCGGAGCCAAAGTTGGGCAGAGACAGCTGAGAGCCTGGCAGAGGCACCGTCACCTGAACATAGCAGCAGTTATGGAAGATGAAGTGGACTGTTTGTATGCTGAAGGTTTGTTGCGCACCAAACCTTTAACAGTTTTGTTTTTTGTGTACTGTAGGCCGATGGTGCCAGCGTTAAATGACACCGAAGAGTATTTTCTTTGGAACTAAGTAAACAACTGCATTTAAAACCTTCCAAGACAGACGTGTTTGCTGTACTTCCAAAAAAGATTTGGTACGAGTTAACTGTACACATTTCATTTCACTGTTTGTTATTAAACTAGCTACACTAGACATGCCCCTTGGAAATCGGAATCGGAAGCCGGGCAGGGGCATCACTGGACCGGTGTTAGCCAGGCAGGGACATCACTAGACCACTAGCACGTGCCCCAGTAAATAAGTTAAGGTGTTTAACAAGCTCCTGTTGACTCTTTGGCAGCATATCATCATCATCATCATCATATTGGACTGTGCTCCTGTATAGACCCTTTCAAGAGAGTTCCATTATCAGCATCATAGTTGGCCCCACAAGGCTTCCGTTTTAACATTCCATATGTGATCTTAATGCAGAGGAAGTAGATTGGGGCCCAAATGGAACGTTCAAGCATTGTTTTTGTTTTTATTGTTGAAAGGGTCCATATTTATGGGTCTAGTGACACGCCGGTCTGCATCTGCGTCTTCCACAAACCTGCTGTAGTCCGGAGCTGGGGCTCTGCGTAGAGCTGTAGTAGCTGTTCTGGGTGTGCTGCTGCTGCTGCATCTGACCCGAGTACAGATTTGAGTGCTGGCTCATCCCCTGACGCGCCTGGCACAAAGCAAACAATAAACGGACAAACAAAACAAAACACTACATTACAAACAGACTACACAAGACAAGCAATCAGCTTCCTCGAGAGTGGCTCAGCTCCAAACCCACACCCAAATGCCTCACAAACACAACTAAACGAAATCATGGAAATGCAGCCAGCATATGTTAAGAGAAGGTGAAGTCATAAAGGACATGGGCAATACCCTGTTACTGGTTTCACAGAGGTAAATGGAATGTTCAGTCTGAATAGGTGAATGGAGTGTTCGGTCTGACCAGGTGAATGGAGTGTACAGACATAACGCACTGATACCTGTAGGAGGTGTGTGTCGATGAGCTGTGAGCCGCCCATGCCGGAGGGCTGGTTGAGCTGCGGCTCGAACAGGATGGGGATGTGCTGGGTGTTGGAGGTCTGCTGGAAGGCCAGGCTGGACTGAGGCTTGCCCAGGTCCGGGGGCTGCACCCCAGGGTAGCTGTGCAGTGCCGTGCCAGACAGCATCATGGGGGACGGCTGGGACAGGCTGCTCTGCATGAAAGCCTGCTGGGACCTACAGTAGGGCGATTACGTGGGGTAGAGGAAGAATGGGAATATGATGGGGTTGGGTCACCAACTCACTGTATCAGGTTTGACAAAAATGTTGTCACTTAAGATCTTTTCCAGTCAGTTAACATCTGCGCCAATCGTTCACAGCAAACAACGTTCAGGTGTCTAAAGGAGTGTGACTCTCTCTCTGCGTACGATTGTGAGTATATGTGCATGTGAGTGTGCACACACACACACACACACACATATATATGCGTGTGGTGTGTGCGCGCGTTTGTGCGTGTGTGTGCATGCATGCGTGTGCTGTACCTGTAGGGCTGTATGGAGGAGCCGAAGAGGTCCTGTGGCTGGGAGACAGGGGGGCCAGCGCTGAGGCCCAGCTGAGGCTGATGTTGGTGCTGATGCTGGTGCTGATGTTGGTGTTGATGCTGATGTTGATGTTGGTGTTGATGTTGGTGTTGATGTTGATGCTGGGGTTGGCCCTGCAGGGGGGCGTAGATGGGGATTGGGATCTGCTGCACGGCCGTTGGCTGGGCGGGGGGAAACCGAGCCATCAGATTAGGGATCTGTATGTCGTTTCCAGTTGTACACAAGAACGAAGTTTAATTTATTTTGCTTTTGGCTTAGGGACCTCCCACAGTGTCCCATCAACAAACAAAGCCGAATTAATTACACACAACATGACACAGGACACAACAGCATTGCAGGATTGGCTCAAGACAGCTGCAACTTGTGCCACAGGCTATCCCCAGGATCCATAAAGGCACTCCTTCACAGTACAGTATGTGCTGTCCGCAAGCCAATCATTCAACAATCTAGCTTAATCAAGATAACAGCAAAGAATATAAACACAAAGATAGAGATATCTGTACATTGTTATTGAACAGTGAACATAGAGAATTTACACATAAGGCATGTATAAACACGACAAAAACACAACAATGTAATGCAAAATGTGTAAATAAAATGTGACTCCAGTGTGTAAGCTGACCGAGTATTTGGGCATGGTGGCAGCTGCAGACATGAGCAGCTGGGTCTGGGCCTGGGCACTGGAATATGGGTCCCGTGTGGAAAGCATGCTTGGGGATGAGCTGGCTGGTCCAGGGGGGTGGTGTACCTGCGAGAGGCCAGGTTGGTAGCCCTGCGAGGGGGGAGCCAGGCGTGGGTGTGGCGGGTTGAACAGGTGACCAGTGTCCATGTAGAACGCTGGGATCTGGGCTGCAGAACCTACAGCGAAAGGAGGAGGAGGGGGTGGGTGGGGTGGGGGTGGAAAACAAGCGCATACCACATTAGATTCAAGAACAACAGGAAGGTAACTTCTAATGAAATGATCCACAACACCAGAATCAGTACTGCTGAAATAACTGGTCCACTAATGTCAGGGCAAGCCATTTCCACGAAACTTCCCTACAGCAGCTCTGAAGAACATGAGGGAGCATGACAACAGAACACTTCCAACCACAACAGAACATGGGGGAGCATGACAACAGAACACTTCCAACCACAACAGAACATGGGGGAGCATGACAACAGAACACTTCCAACCACAACAGAACATGGGGGAGCATGACAACAGAACACTTCCAACCACAACAGAACATGGGGGAGCATGACAACAGAACACTTCCAACCACAACAGCGCCACAATTTTACTGGAGCTGCTCATCACTTCAGAGTCATGATTTATGATGGGTGGACCTGTGCCACTTTTGTCAAACATTCTCTATGTGTGTCATGTGTCCCTGGGCGTCCCCTGCTGTTCTGTACCTTGGCCTACATTCCCATCAAAGCAGCCCAGCCCAGCGAGAGGGAGAGCGTCAGCTCCCCAACACAGGCCTCATTAGGAGCTGCACTGGGGAGCACTCAGCCTGGTACCGGCTTTCATCTGGGGGACAGGAGGCACCACCTTCTGAGACATGAGCTCTCTAAGCTACCATCACAAAGCCAGGGAGGAGTGTGTGTGTGGTGCAGATTGAGAGAGAGAGTTATGGAGGATAGGTAGAGCAGAGAGAAAAAGAGCAAGAGAGAGAGAAAGAAAAAGAGCAAGAGAGAGAGAGAGAGAGAGAGAGAGAGAGAGAGAGAGAGAGAGAGAGAGAGAGAGAAAAAAAGAGCAAGAGAGAGAGAAAGAGAATATCTGAATGGGCGCAGAGTAGGGGGGACTTCACCTGCTGCAGACTGGGAGACGAACACCTGCGGTGTCTGCTGCTGCTGTTGCTGGGGCAACAGGGAAGGCACGCAGCCCAGCTGGGAGAAGTTGCTACTGCCCACCTGCAGCTGCTGGGGCTTCACCTTGCAGATGTTGGGAGGGTCCGAGGCCGAGGTGGTCTTAGTGCTCAGGGAGGAAGTTGTGTACGTAGCCGATCCTGGAGGAGGAGAGGGAGGAAATCCACATCAGCACCTCCTACACTACGTGTACATATATATGTATACACACACACACTGTGGACCCTAACTTTTAATTGACAATGTTGAGCAATGAGCGAACTGACTCACACATGAACAGAACTAAAGCAGTCATGTGGCCATGTGGGAGCATTGCACTGGCCTAGTCATGTTGATGCTTATGGAATTAGCTCATATAATTAGATCATGTAATTAGCTCATATAATTAGATCAACATTGACATTACAAAGCTTTGCTTTAGTTTACGTTTAAGCCCAATGTGAACAATATACAGCAATAGTTCTGCAGTGGTAGGGAAGTTTTAAGTCTTAAGTTGACAGGGGTGGGAGTACCGGATAGGGAGGTGGGTTGGGGGGGGTGAGGTGGAGGAGTACCTGAGGGAGGTGGGGGAGTACCTGATAGGGAGGTGCTGGGCGTGACTGAGGCCACGGGGATCTGAGGCATGGAGGCGCTGGAGAAGGAGCTGAAGGAGGCGCTGCCGGCTCCTCCTCCGCTGGTGATGGGGGAGGCCGAGGAGGTCACGGGCGAGCTCTTCTCCACCAGGCTGGGCGAGTTCTCCCACGCCTTGCGCGCCGACTCCATCTGAGATACGCAGACACCACAGCACAGGAGAGTCAGAAAGGAGGCAAGTCTGCATCCGGTAACGCTTGGGTATCATATCCAAGAGCACTTGGAAGGATATACCAACAGAAGCAAAAAGAGTGTGAGTGTGAGTGTGTGTGTGTGTGTTCTCACCTTAAGTGTCAGGTCTACAGTAGCGGGAGACACAGTCGTGAGGCTGGAGCTCTGCTGGAGAGCTTCTCTGCGTGGCAGAGGCAGAGAGTGAGGCAGGGCCACCTGGAGGAAGAGGAAGATGATGGATCAGTTTTAACCCTTAAAGGAGTACCGTCACACCGGTGTGACAGGAATGTTGAGAAATGAACATTCTAAAGAATATCTGGGTTCATTGAATTCAACATAGAATTTTAGAACCTTCAATTGTTGCGGAACTTAGAACGTTCAAAAACCTACACCTTTAAGGGTTAATACACACTCACAAACTACAGTTTTAATACACACTCACAAACTACAGTTTTAATACACACTCACAAACTACAGTTTTAACACACACTCACAAACTACAGTTTTAATACACACTCACAAACTACGTTCTCAAACTACAGTTTTAATACAGACTCACAAGCTACACTCTCAAACTACAGTTTTAATATAGACTCACAAGCTACACTCTCAAACTACAGTTTTAATATAGACTCACAAGCTACACTCTCAAACTACAGTTGTAATATACACTCACAAACTACAGTTTTAATACAGACTCTCTCACAATCTACAGCCTAAGAGCAATCATCTTACCTAACTGTACAGTGCAAAAGAAATGTACATACAGTAATGTGACCATAAAATACACCTCAGTGTGCGTGTGTGCATGTGTGTGTGTGTGTCTGAATGTTGGTGCAACTCACATTGGCCACGATGCTCTCCTCCATCTTGCTCCCTGCAGTGGGTACGTTATCAGCCAGAGAGGAGGAGGGGGTGGTGTAGTCCGTCACAGACTCCTGCTGGGGACAGAGAGAGAACACCGATGCAATTACTTACACAAGGCTGTCATCAGATCTATTCACAGCTAACGCATTATTCAGGGTAACATCTAACACCTGAATGACTGAAGGTTTGGGCAATTCATTATTGAGCATTTACTATTGATAAAGCCAGAAATTAACTCCTAATTGAATGCTAGGCAAAGTGCAAAGTCAGTCTATAAGCAAAGTTTTTGTCCATGAACTAACGGCATCGCTGTTTGTGCTTGAAACTTTTAATTTGCTGGATGTCCCCGGCACATTTTCAAGGAAAGCAGACCGCTTGGGTTGAATGGAAACGTATGGAGCTGCATCCACATGGCCGGTGCTTGCTTTCCCCGAAAAAAAAGGAGACGTGGTGCAGAGAATCGACTATACACCAGTTGTGCGAATTGTAGCGAAACGAAGCACAGCTGCCCTTAATACAAGATCAAGAGTGACTCAGGCACTGCCACCGTAGCTCACCTTGGAGCTGCTGGAATATTCCGCAGAGGGTACGGTGATCATGCCCTCGATTTCTCCCCCGAGCTCGGGCACCTTGGCGTCTTTGTTGGGGGAGCTGGAGTCGCGGTCCCTGCTGCCCCCTGGGACGCCCTTATCCAAGCCCTCGCCGTCCGACTGGCGGCCGTCTTTGGCCTTGCGATTTTTGAGCGAGCGCTCCTTGCCGATGGGGCCCGGCTTGTACTCCTTTGGCTCCGGGGGAGCGATTTCTGGGAGCTGCGAGGACAAAAGGAGAGAAAAGAAAAGAAAAGAAAAGCAAAGTACAGGAAAGAGCGGAAGAGTAAAATGGAAGGATATTCGGGTAAATAGGAGGGAGAAAACAGAATGGAGCCAGAACCAGAAAATAGGTTACACACAGACACAAACAAAACAAAAGAAAAAGAAAGAAAAAAACATTATATGTTTATATCAGGGCTTTGAACCGATTTTTTTTTCCAAATCGGTTCGTTCCGAACAGAAACGGAATTATAACGTTTCCGGTTATGTGTTCCACCAATAAATTGACGTTCCCGAACCGGTTAGAACAAAAAAATACTGTTCCCGGAACGGTTAATTTCGTTCCTGTCAGCGGTTTAATGCTATAGAATTATCTTTCTCATCCAGCTTAAACCAAATGTAATAATATTACAACCATTATTAAATAATAATAATTATATTATTATATAATTTACAACAAATTCCAACTGTCGGGGGAAAGGCCATCCAGTAGGCCTACTCATACTGTAACAAGCCATCTGTGCATTAGGCAAACAGAGGTGTTGGCGCCATTTAGCCAAATGTTCGCTAGTCCATCATTAACGTGGAGTCGACAAATATAGCTATTGTTATTGTGTTTGGAATGAGCGTTTTAATTAACGATGGATCGTAATTTACCCCTTATTTAAGATGTGGAGTGGAGACTTTGTAATCCACCGCTCTTTCTCCATACAGTCAGCGAATGTCTGATGTGATGTCACACAGAAAGTGAACCTCAGCCGTCATGGTACCGTGCGCAGGAAAATAATAACTTTTTTTTTTAGGCAACGAAAACTTTGAGGAACGAAATAAAACCGTATTAACCGGTTACCATTATTTTTAAATAAGTGTTCCTGTTCCAGAACATAAAAAATAATAACGTTTCCGGTTTCGTTCCTGTTCCCTGTAAAATACAAAAAGTTCCCGGTTTTCGTTTTCGTTCCTTGAACCGGTTCAAAGCCCTGGTTTTTAATATATTATTAATTTTATGCTTGACAGTCATGTCTACGGTTTAGTGGTGTAGCTGCAGTATAGTGTGCTGAACTACACACACACACACACAGTACTGAATGTCCTGGATTTGGCCCGAGTACCTTCTGAGGCTTGATGGGTCCTGCGCGGGGCTGTTTCTGTCTCTGTTCTTTGGGTTCAGGTAGCTTGTTCTCGGAGCCCTTCTCCAGCAGGGCGGGAACGCCGTCGCTATCCGTGCTGCCGGCTGAAGACGGGGCGCCAAACTGGATGCTGTCCATACCCGGCTCCACTCCAGTGTCCACACTGGGCTTCACCCCCTGAAGGAAAGACCGCAGACACTATGAGCTTTTCCCCACCTCTGACCTATATTTCCATACACGCTACGGTCAATAAATAAGATGTAGGTTGTTTCAGACACTGAAACACACGCTGACGGACAGACGGCTTCTCACCTCAGGAGTGACTGTTCCAGTGAAGGAGGTGAGCGGTTTGTTCCAGGCACTGACAGAGGGAGGCTGGGGAGGACTGATGGGTCCAACTGAAAACACACAAGAGCTTTCTCCATGAGAATGTTTTGCCATTGGCGATGGGTATTAACAAACAAGAGTATTTCCTCTCAACATCTTCATAATCCTCTGTTAAGTCAGGAAATGTCACACACACACACAAACTATTTACCCATGGCATTCAGAGCTACTCACGTTTCTTAACGTCCGAGAGGACGGTGGACCCAGGCGCCTTATTCTCCCAAAGCTCGGTGCCGAGGGTGCTGTGTGTCTGCGTCTTGGCCGTGGGGAAGTCCACGGGTGCGGAGGGCAGCGGCACGGCTCCTTCGTGAGGCTGGGGGGAGCTAGCAGGCTGGGCTGGGGGCTGTAGGCCATGCTGGGACACCGAGATGGCTGGCTGGGGCTGAGGAAGCTGGGGAGCCTGGGGCTGCTGCTGCTGCTGTGGTGGTGGTGGTGGCTGGGGTGTTGAGGGGCCTGCCTGGCTCTGCTGAGAGGCCTGCTGCTGCTGCTGTTGTTGTTGCTGCTGCTGCTGAGGCTGCTGGGATACCTGCTGCTGCTTCTTAGCAAAGCGAGGGGGAAGCTTGGAGCCTCCGCCTCCTCGGCCTTTCTCCCCAGAACCTTTTTTGCTCCAGTTCTGTAACGCAGCAGCAGAGTACTATGGTTAAGCACTTCATGTTTAAGAGATGTTTATCTTTGCAGTAATTTCCATGAGATGGAGGGATGGCGGACGACCCCGCGCTCACATAATAGAAAATAGCACTCTCCATCTATTTCAAAAACTCAACTCAAACGTTCAGCCCCACACTTCTATAACAGACTGCACATGTTTCAATCAAACAGGAAAATCCCAAAGGCAATCGGTGGCTACAAAAACACATTTAAAGGGTAATTCACACCAGGATCGACAATTATAACGATAACTATAACGATAAATGCGTTGTGTTGATGAATTTAATGGCTAAAATTTGATGGATTGTGATTGGCGGTCAGCTTTTTTTATCATTCTTAAAAATCGCTCTGAAAGTGATACCCAACTATATCGTTCTTCATGTCATTATTGTTATAGTTTATGTATGGACGTTGTCATTCATATTAGCTAGAGCAATAACTTTTTACTATAATTTTATCGTTCTTGGTGCGAACGGCACTTCAGAATCAAACATACTCTACCTGTACAGTCTGTTCCTCCTTTTTCCTTCTCTCCTCGTCCTGCAGGCGCTTCTGCTGCTTCCGGGAAACCACCTCCGTGAAACCGTCGTCATTGGCACTGGACTGGGGGTCCTCTAGTGTTGTTACTTCAGGATGGTCGTCGATTATTACCACACCTACAGAACACACACACACGTTTCTCTCTGCACTGTCACAGTATACACTGTAATTTCCCAACTATTAGCCACGGTTTATATATTGATTTTGCTAAATTTCTTCAATATGGGGTTAATACACGGAGGCAGTTAATATGGTATTGGTATTAATATGGCATAAAACACCGTCCTGCAGTTTATACACAATGCGGCTAATACACAGGAAATTACTACATACAAGTCTTGTAGTAGATGGGACTTCATGACACAATCATTATTTCTTACTCTGGATAGTCAAATATACTCAAATATTTACACATATTTCTCTCTGGCCCTTCAGAGATGCACCATTTCTTCAAAAATCTGATCCATTGCCAGTTAAACGTAGTTTACCTCGGGCACTCATATTTATTTATGGCATAGCTACAGCAATAACTATTTGCACACGGCACACACTCATATTTGAACTCAAACACTGGGAACGGCGACACTGGACGGCGGCCACTCACTGGCATAGTTGTTCAGGTCAAACTGGGACAGAGCATCAACCTTCTCCTTGGGTTTCTTGGCGGCATGTTTGGCCTCGTCTTTGCGGCGAGAGGATGACTCCTTTCCGCCCTTCTGACCCGCTCCGGCCTGGCCGGACTCTGGGTTCTGGGCACTGCAAGAAGGAGAACTCGGTCAACAAACAAACACACAAACATAAATAAATCTGAATCTGATGACAGATTTAGGCCAAAGGGATAATGTAACTTGTAATTTGTCCTGACCGGACGCCAGTCTAGACTGTTTATCGACAGAGAAGAGCTCTGAGAAAAGACAAGTGGCAGAGAGGATATTAGATGAACACTGTCAAGCTATTCTTATGAAAGGCCATGATGGAAGAAAATGAGGGGGGGGGGGCACCTGGCTAAAAATACTCTGTGCCGGAGTCTAAATTTAAAGATCCAGAGAAAAAGAATCACATGCAGGCAATTAGTGAAGAAGCAGCTCCTGAGAGCCGAGAGCAGTTCAGATGACTGGCAGAAATACAAAGTCACTGTGGTGGGGACAAGCTGCTTGAGAGAGAGAGAGAGAGAGAGAGAGAGAGAGAGAGAGAGAGAGAGAGAGAGAGAGAGAGAGAGAGAGAGAGAGAGAGAGAGAGAGAGAGAGAGAGAGAGAGAGAGAGAGATAAAGTGCTAGATAGAAAGAGAGTTTGTGGCCACTTTCAGGCAAACAGCACTACAGCCTGAAACAACATCTATCTGAACTGGAAGCCTTGTATATGCCCAATTGCAACAGGTGTAGATAAGATGAGCCGATAAAACTAAATTGCCCCACAGCTCTCCATCGCTAAGGGGTATATAAGCTAACGGCAGTGTAATGGCTATGTAATCAACCGGTCTCTCTACTCACCCTTTCCTTCCAGCTTTGGCGCCAGAGCCTCCTCTCCTCTCGCCCTTGCCACCTGCGTAGCCTCGGCCCGGCTTGGCGCCGCTGTTGCCCCTGCGGTTCTGCCGGTCCACAGGCCGCTGGCTGGAGAAGCTCCGCTTGGCGCTGGCTGCCGCCTCACGTTTGGGGGTGACCCCTCCCTCTGTGGGGCTCCTGCTGTGGGGGGCGGAGCCCTGGTAAACGGGGCCGGAGGCGGCCGGAGCCGCGGCGGAGGATGTCGTCGTCGTCGTGGCGGCGGCGGTGGCCGACGCGGCTTCCAGCGCGCCCTTCCGCTCCTCGCGCTCCCGCCGCTCGTTGAAGTCGCTGCTCTCCGACGCCGTCTCCCACTCCTCGTTGGCCTGGTCCGACGAGTTCTGATTGGACAGGTCGGGGGATTTGCTGCCGGCGGCGGCCACGGTAGTGGCGGCTGCTGCCGCGGCGACGTCAGAGGGCAGCACGGCCTCCGTGCCGGGCAGCTCGGGGGGCGTGGCGGTGGCGGTGGACGTGGCCGGCGTGGCAGAGCTGGTAGCGGAGGTCGGGGGCAGGCTGGGTGGAAGAGCAGCAGCGCCCCCCTCGGGGAGGGTGACGGGGGTGCCAGGGGCTTTGGAGAGCGTCGGGGACATGGTGACCGGCGCGGCGGCCAACGGGGAAACCTCTCCGGCCATGACGGCCGCTTCGCGCTCTTTCAGTCGGCGGAAGCGAGGGGGCTTGTCCTGTCGCGGTGGCCGTGCGGGCCTTGGCCTCCTGGGCCTCTCCCTGCTGCTCTGAGCTCCTTCGCCAAACGCCCTCGGCTTTCCGTCGTATTTGGGTAGGCGCCGATCCGACGGCGGGTTGTCCATGCGCGAGTTGTCCGCGTCCTCTGGACGGAAGGTCTCCATTGGCTTGGAGGGCCACTGGGAGGATTCGCGGACTCCAGGCCGCCTGAGGGGGGCTGGCCTGGGGCCTCCACGCTCCCTGCCGCCCCCTCTCCTGCTGTAAAGTGCTCCTCTGCCTCGACGTGTGGGCTCGCCCTTGGGCAGGAAGCCAGGCTTTGGCCTACCTTCGTCGTCTTTGCTCCCGCCTTTGTCAGGGAGGTGAGCGGAACCGTACGGGCCGCCGGCTTTGGGTCCGGAGCGCGGTTCCCCGGGCAGCTCCCGCCGCAGCGGACGGCTGGGTTTGGCGCTGGGCTCTCGGTCAGAAGCGCCCGTGTCGCTGGCCGACTCGTGGCCCTCGCTCTCCGAGTCCGTGTCCGAGCCCCGCCGGCGGCGACGCTTGGGCAGCACCTCGAAGTCCGAGCTCTCGCTGCGTGTCTCGCTCTCCTCCCGGCAGCGGAGGCCAGCGGCGGCCGTGGCGCTGAGTGGCAGGTCCGAGCGCACGCGCGGCTCCCGGTACGGGTACTCGCCTTTGCTGCGCCCTCGGCTGCTGCGCCCTCGCCCGCCATAGCTGCCCCTGTAGCTCCGCCCGCGAGAGTAGTACTCCCCTCTCCCGCGGCCCCGTAAGCTGGGGTCCATTGGCCAGTCCTTGTCCCGGTCCATGTCCTTCTCCCGATGCGGATCGCGGTCCCTTTCCCGATGCAGATCGCGGTCCCTTTCACGATGCGGATCGCGGTCCCGTTCACGATCGCGGTCCCGATCACGGTCCCGATCCCTCTCCCGTTCATCGCGCCTGTAGGAACGAGGCGGCAGGTTGGACTCTTTCCGGGAGGGGAGTTTGGGTTCGGGGTGCTTGTCGCTGCCAGTTGGTTTGTCCGTTTTGTCATCAGGGATGTTCGCCGTTGCCGCAGGGCCCGCGGACAGCTGCGTGTCTCGGTCTCTGGACTTGGCGGCCCCATTGGCTGCCCCGCCATCCTCGGGCTCAGTGGACGCCGTCTCCCTCTTGGCCTCCCGCTCCACAGAGGGCCTCTGTCCTTCCAGCACGGCCGCGGCTGCAGAGGAGGGGGGCTTGGAGCTGCTGCCGCCGGAGTCTTTCTTGGAGCCGCGGTCTCCCCTCTCGTGGCGCTCCTCCCGCTCCTTCCTCTGCTCGCGCTCCTCCTTCATGTCACGCAGGACGGGCTTCTTGATGGGGCCCGAGCGCCGTAGGGGTCGTTCTCCTCCTCCACCTCCTCCTCCCTCTCTCCTGCCAGAGCCAGAGCTCCGGGAGGGCCAGCGAGTGTCCACCTTCTGTTTCCCAGGCTGAGGCAGTGGGAGTTTGTCTGCTTTGTGCACGCTGCCAACGCCACCGTCCGTCTGAGTGGCGGGAGGCGTGGAGCGGTTGTTGATGCCGGTCGGGCCTGGTCCGAATGGCTCCCTCCTGGGTTTCTCGTCCGGACGCTCGCCGCCGCCCTCAGACAGGTCCAACGTCTTTGTCGCCAGGGTAACGGCCTCGAAGCGCGGCTCGTCTATTTTTAGCGAGTGGCTGGAGCCTTGGGAGAAACTCCTCTGCAGCACGGCCTTGCCGAGGGCGTCCACGTCTTCGCCGCAGGGAAGGCTGGCTTCCTCGGGCTCGAAGGACGAGACCGCGGCCACCCTGTCCGCCTGCAGCAGGCCCGGCACCTCCTCGGGCCCATGGCTGAACGCTGCAGACAGCGGCTCCGACGAGTCCCGGAAGAAGTCACTCTTGCCCCGGGGCTCCAGGGGGCTGTGCTCCTGGGCGTAGACAGAGGAGAGACCCCTGTCCAGCTCCAGACCAGCGTCCAGCCTGCCACGAGGAGAGGGGGAAACAATCAATCAGTCAACCAAACAGACCATGAAACTATGCGCTTACACTGACTAAAACACGTCACATAGAAGGTTACTCTTGATATAAGGTATGCTACCCTCTTACAACCAAAGTACAGTGTACGACAAAGTAAACAAAGTGTAAACAACAGTGTACAACAAAGTAAACAACGTGTAAACAACAGTGTACAACAAAGTAGAACAGAAGTACAGAGTAGTGCAACAAAGTAACATCACTAAGGTCAACAAAAGTGGAACCTTTCGGTCCTCTCCCTCACCTGGGTTCCTTGACGTCATCGCGCCCTTTGGGTGGGGTGGCCGAGGGCAGCGGCTCAGTTTGGGGGTACGAGTCGGAGCCCCACACCACGCGCGGCGGCTCGTTAGGTAGGCCGTGCTCTCGGATGGGACGCGTCAGGTGATCGAAAGAGTCAGAGCCCGACGGGCTGCTGTCCGCTGGGTCTCTACGCACCAGCTGCTTGGGGGGAATCCTGCCTACTGGATGGAACACGCGCCGGACAAACATCACTCAGATGTGCAATTTCACCACTGGTATTCATTTAACATTCCCAAGTAGAGTGCTTTGTTAAACTTATCACTACACTTCAACAGTGATTATAATCTAAACAAGCATCTATTGTGCTGCAACGCCTACAAGGAGCCACTGTTTACCTGGGTGCATGGGGGGCATGTCCATGGGCGGGCGCCCCGACATCATACGGGGGTCCATGTACGACTGCATCATGAGCCAGCGCGGGTCGAAGCCCATGGAGGGCATGTGCTGAGGGTGCTGGGGGTGCGGGCCCAGGGGCTGGTACAGGGAGCGGTGCTGAGGAGCGGGCACCCCGGTGCCAGAAGGGGACACTGGGCCACCACCGCTGCTGCTACCACCACCACCACTCTGCTGCTGCTGCTGCCACTGCTGCTGCTTGAGCTGCTCCTGCAGATGTGAATGCGTTACAGACTTGCCTGTGTGCTTGCTTTGTGATGTGCTGTTGAGTGTTAGAGACTTGCCTGTGTGTGCTTGCTTTGTGATGTGCTGTTGAGTGTTAGAGACTTGCCTGTGTGTGCTTGCTTTGTGATGTGCTGTTGAGTGTTAGAGACTTGCCTGTGTGTGCTTGCTTTGTGATGTGCTGTTGAGTGTTAGAGACTTGCCTGTGTGCTTGCTTTGTGATGTGCTGTTGAGCGTTAGAGACTTGCCTGTGTGCTTGCTTTGTGATGTGCTGTTGAGCGTTAGAGACTTGCCTGTGTGCTTGCTTTGTGATGTGCTGTTGAGCGTTAGAGACTTGCCTGTGTGCTTGCTTTGTGATGTGCTGTTGAGCGTTAGAGACTTGCCTGTGTGCTTGCTTTGTGATGTGCTGTTGAGTGTTAGAGACTTGCCTGTGTGCTTGTTTTGTGCTGTCGCTATTTCACAGTGATTTAAATACACTAGTCAGGGATATTCGGCTTCCGGGTGAAATTTCAGGATGAACCTGAACTCCACTATAACCTTTACAGGTGAACTTAATGTGACCTTCTCTAAATTTTTGAATGCGCATGTCCAACAACAGTTCAATGTTTCAGTACTTTCTGTACTGAAACACTAATTTCACCCGAAAGCCAGATATCCCTTACTTTTTGTGAGTAGTGTATATATCCAATGACACATTTTTTTTATTTTTTTTGTTTTTTTTGACACATTGAATTGATTGTTGAACATAATTTTGATGTTTTTGATTAACATAATTGAATGTTTTAGATTGTGGTCAACAAGATACTTTGATATGGGTGAAAAATAAATGTATGAAATATATACACATTAAAAACAACTTCTAGTCACATAAATGGTGTTAGCTAGAGTCCCATCACAGGTGTGTGGCATTACCTGCTGTCTGAGGAAGCGAGGCGGTAGGGACTTCTGGAACTGTTTGGAGTAGCCCGAGTTGACCGCGGGGCGGATGGCTGCACCACCCTCCCCTTCCGCCTCCGTAGGCTGCAGAGGGGGGTCCTCACTGCTGGAGGGGTCGAGCCGGGACAAGGAGAGCTGAGGGTCCTCTACTGCACGCATTCCACATGCGCGCACACACACACACACACGCACACACACAGACAGACGCACACACACAGACAGACGCACACACACAGACAGTCGCACACACACAGACGCACACACCTTTACTTCAGTCCTAATAATGCATATTATTTAAATGTAAATTTCTCCAAAGAGCCACAAATTAATGCAATCATTCTAACTGAAGCAGCTGGAAGTGGTTCCTTCCATTACATTCCGTTAGAGTGCTCAGCACTGGGTCTCAGCTGTGATATTTCTTAACAGGCAATAAGATTTACTCGGTGATCCACATGAACATGAAACCGACCCAAGCATCCACTGCCATCCATCTGTGTGTCTCTGTGTGTGTGTGTGTGTGTGTCTTTACCACTGACATCCGTCTGTGTGTGTCTGTGTGTGTGTGTGTGTGTGTGTGTGTCTTTACCACTGACATCCGTCTGTGTGTGTATGTCTCTCTCTCTCTCTCTCTCTGTGTGTGTGAGAGTGTGTGTGTACCTCTACACTCGTCCGAGCTGAAGTAATCTCTCATGGGCTGTCTGTCGGGCTGCAGCTGGGGCTCGTCTCCGGCTCCGCTGTGGTCCTGCTCCGCTGGGGTCCTTTGGACCGCGTGGGCCGCGTGGGCCGGCGGGGTAGGCTGCCGCGGGGGAAGATGCGCCGCTGCGATGAGCTCCTCCTCCTCCTCCGGCACGCTGGACTTGGGCCTCTCGTGGGCTGGCGACGGGACTGGAGGATGAGGAGGGCCCTGCGCCGCTGCTGCAGGCTGCTGCTGCTGTTGCTGCTGCTGCTGGAGGGGGGGCTGGGGGGTGGGGGTGTCCGTCCGGGGGCCCGCCGAGTCATCATGGCCGTCGCTGACCCCGGGGGTTGTGGCGGAAGCGCCGTGTTTGGGCTCCGAGGGGGTCGCGGTGGCGGTGGCGGTGGGACTGGAGGCAGGCGCGGGTCGGAGCTTCTCGTTGAGCCGCTTGAGCTTCTCGGCGCAGGCGGCCAGCCGCTGCTCCTCCATGCGCCGCTCCTCCTCCTCGCGCCGACGCCGCGCGCGCTCCACCGCCTCAGACAGATCCGTCTGCTTCTTGCGCTTCTGACGCCACGCCTCAGAGTCCTCCTCCCCCGCAGGTGGCTTCACCGCTCTGGGGCCGCTGCCGCCAACCGGCCGGCCCGCTGGCTGACCCTGACAAAACACGGAGACGAGACCACGGGTGAATTTACACACACCTAATAGAGTTCCGAAGCCATGACGTAGCGTTGCCAAGGCAGCAATTTCACTGGATCTAAACAAATCAATCTAACCATTGAAATCGCCATAGCGGTGGCTTTCTTAATCTATTTCAATAATTTTACAACGTTTCTAAGACGTTAGTATATTTTTTGACACTGTAGGAATCACATACTACAACATATATTCATTCATACCAACACGATCAAATTCGTGACTACAGAGTTTTATTTTAGCATGGGTTTCCTCCGTAAAAGAGACCTGCATGTAACTTCACAGCATGCGGTTAAAATCCTTAAATTCACGGACGTGTTTTGGCTTTATTTTTTTGGCAAAAAACGTCGCTCTTAACAGCCGCCAGTCTTTGAGAAGACTGGAAATATCCACTGGAATTTTGTTTCTTTCTATTACACCTGCGAGGGAATCCGTGTTATGTGGCTAAGCTGCTGCCTAGCAGGTAAAACACGTTTAAATGGATATATTTATTTTTATTAGCTAGAAATGATGCCACATGTCTACATTCAATGCTATTTATGCCACTTCGAAAGTTTGTTTAGATCCAGTGATTCTGCCGTCATGGAAACGCTACGTCACACTTCGGGACTCTATTGTGCTTCAATATAGCTCTATTAAAATAAATGTAATGACTCTTAAAGGTGCTCTACGCGATGCTGGGTAACGTCACTTCTGTTGACTTTCAAATAAAACAGAGAGCTGGCTCGCTACTTCCTCCCCCTCCCTCCCGTGCTGCTCCTGTGCAAGTGAAACTCTTAAACGCGCATCTTGTCAATGATTTGCTGGAACAGTTTGTTATGTTTTTATGGGCTAGGTTTGCCCAGGTTGTTTTTGTTGCCGTTTTTTGAGCCGTCCACAGAGATCGCGTTTTTTTTACAGTGTATTCAGGACACAGACAGCTAGCGGTTGGTTAGGTGATGTTTGCAGTAAGTGACATAACATGTTTTAGCCTAAAAAACGTGTGGCATCGCTTAGAGCACAATGATATACTGTATAAATATGCTGAACAACCAAATAAAGCTATTCATCTTTTATTCCACTTCTGTGTACTTCAATACACCTAAACTTTAATATTGTGGCAAGACATAGCTATGCTGAACAACCAAATAAAGCTATTCCTGATGGGCAAGCATGTCTCGACATACTGGCCATGTTTCAAATAAGGCTACACGACTGGTTTGGGAAACTGCTCTGTGAAGGTGTCGGTTTCAGTTCCCATATCCAAAACAAAAAACAACCAGAAACTGAACGTCAATTGAAGAAGCATGGTGAGAAAGAAATCCCGATCCTTTAAATTTGGCATTTGTACTAAATAGCACACGCATGCATATCATTAGTCATCACCTGGAAGTCTCGCTGTGCTGCCTTGTATTGGGCCATGCTGCCTGGTGAGGGAGCTCTGCCGTCGCCGCCGTCTACCCATGAGCCTTTGCTGCCGCCCCGGTCCTCGCCTCCATCCTTCCAGCCCTCCTGTCCGTCTGCAGCCCGTGCTCGCATGCGTTCCATCTTACCCATCCAATCCCTGCGCAGATGTGGAGAAAAAAAAAAAGAAGAAGAAAAAAAGAAAATCTCTGTGTGATTATTCAAGATGCAACCACAAGGATTTCTATAAACAACACTAAGCAGCGACTACCTTGACAACCCTTCACAGGATATTAACTACACAAACAAAAACATTCACAACAGAGAGAGAGAGAGAGAGAGAGAGAGAGAGAGAGAGAGAGAGAATCTCTAATGAGCTCACCAATTCTCCCCTTTCTCCTTGGCTGCTTGGTTTTCCTCATCGTCGCTGAAGTTGAGTTTTTCTGAGTAATCCACCTCCATCTGGGCTCCTGGAGACCAGACAAAAACAGGGCGCGCAGTCAGACACAACATTTTATCTCGCCGTGCTAATTACTGCTCTGGGCTCTAATGGTGCATTTTAAGGCTACTCTTGATTTATTTTATTTTACTGCAGCCTGGCTACTTTTCCCTCAAATTTCATCTGGACACCTCTGCTGCGTCAACTCATTAGAACAACACACACACACACACAAAAATACACCCGTCTTTCGTCTTATTTCCCCTGGGCGTGTTGGACGAGCTGTGTGATGTCTGCTGCTAGCTCAGCTGGTGAGAACAGAGCTGTTCGTCGCCGCTCACCTGCCCAGCCTTCGTCGGCTTCCGTGTCCAGGTTGTCCAGCTCCTTCAGGTCTGTGGCACTGATGATGGAGGGCCGGTCAGGGTCCTGCTGCCATGACTGTGGCCTTGGGCCTGGTCTGGGGCCCCTGGGATAGATTCAGGAAGGGGAAGGGGAAGAGAGAGGGGAGGGGAGACAAGAGCGAGAAAGAAAAGGCGAGAAGAGATGTCAGCCGTCAGATGTACAACATATAGATATGTCCTCCGACCATATAAAACAGCATGTTAATTATTAATATGCATGTATATTAGGGGTGGCATGGTTCACAAAACCCACGGTTCCGTTCGTATCACGGTTTTCGGTTCTGTACGGGTTTTGTTGTTATTTTTTCTTTTAATCTTTAACACTTCAGAAATATCATACTTCAGCATATGATATATAGCTTAATTATCCACCATTTAGGCTACAATATTAAAATAGTTATATCATGTAATCATGCACAAAATGAAAGAATTTGACTTGAATTTAAGCACATCATTGAGACCATCTCTGAGGAAAGGTGAGAATTTGATACAGCAAGAGTGAAGATATTGATGATTTCAACATGCTTTTAATTTATTTGTCAAAAAAGTAGAATGTGTTATTGCCATCTACAGGAACTTTTGTGCCTTTTTAGCAGCAAGTGAACTTCAGAAAGAATATATTTAAGCTCACGATCTTCAGACCGGCCCAAAACGCTAATGGCCCACCAGGAATCCACCCGAAGCTCCCGATAAGCCCCTCCGGGCCTGCACTAGCATAATGAATGTGTGCTAGCATAATGAATGCACAATGCTTGCACACAGTCACAGTTCTATCTACCGTTTTCTTTCCTCTGTCATAAAGTAAAACTGAACACAAAATGTTCCCACACACCAGACTTATGAGACACTGGCGCAACTCCGGGCTGCCTTCATTATCTCTCCCACTTTCCATTTCTACACGTGACCCACAGCACTTCACACCTCCGCTTTCACACGAAAGGAAAAAAAAAAAAATAACTGTCTGAGGTCGCATACGGGCATGACCGTCAACACCCTACGATGCACACATGGCCCGAACCGAGAACCGAACGGTTCGGATTCTTTTCATGAACCGTGCCACTCCTAATGTATATGGTCTATTCAATCAGAGTTGAAAATGCTCCAAAAGATCCTTTTCTTTTGAATAACCAGTGAAGGCTGCCAGGACAAAACGTCAGGCTCAAAAAAGCTCAGAATCTAAACAAGTGCAAGGCTAATTCTGGTGCACAGCAACCTTATCTGTATTGCACTGCAGAGGTCAATGATCAAGGATGAGCACAGAGCTCTGGCATTTTTAAAAGTGGGTCAAGGTTGCTGTAAAGGTGTAAACAACAACAGGATACATTTACACATTTACATAAATGATATACACACTAACAATCAGTATGGATTTTGAGTATATCTGCAAGAGGAGACCATCACCAACCAAATATCCCATCAGAATTACACTTTGTACATTCTACATATAGAAATATGTAGGATATATTAATAACTAACTTACACAATGATAAGAAACAACAAAGAAAGAAGGGGGGGGGGGGGGCACTGCAAAGAATACTCACTTTGATCCATCTTGCGGCACAGGGTATCTGAAGTTTGTTTGCACAGGTGCAAAAGGCATTTGAGGGTAGGCATGAAACATCTGCACAAAAGGGAAAAAAAAGCAATGAGATGGAGCTCATTTCCAACCTAAATGCAACCACAACAAAGTAATCACTCAGCTATGGTGGAAATAATTCCCTAAAGGGCCATTCACACTAGGAACGATAACTATCCAGTTGTTAAGTGCGACGTCACGGGCCCAACAGCTTTTTCATCCGAAAAGATGTTTACTAGCACAGCCAGGTTTACAGGTTTCCACAACCTGTAAACGTCGTCCACATCACCTCTGTTTTAGTAAGGGTCAACAAATTGCATAAATCAATAAGAGTAATAAGTGTAGCTATGTAGCCGGATGATATAATCAAAATCCAGGCCTCTGCGGATAGACGGATTTTGTTAGGTTTGTCAGTAGTTGAACGACAATTTTCTTATCGGCTACTCTGAATAGCGGAAAAAAAGTTTATTTTACAGTCTATGGGGAAAGACAAGCGGCTCTGGGAGGAGATGGACCAGGTACAAGTATTGTCAGCACATTATTCCATCCCGACTTATGAGAATTGCGTTAATTTTTCACATAGATCTGTTCCTCGAGGTCACTGAGTACTGTCGGTATGATACAAAGTAGTAGCTACAGTGTCTGGGGCCATGTTTTTAATGATGCCCCCATCATTAAAACCTTTTTTTTTTCATATTGAAAGTACTCAGTGACTTAAACAGCCGGATAAAGGTAACTAACTATAAAGATATTAGTGCCATTACTGTTATAGTTCATGTTTGGATGGAGTCATTCATATTAGCTAGACCAATACTTTTTTTGCAGTTATGGTTACAGTAAGTAACTTTTATTTATATAACGCATTTATCTATGCACAGAGTGCAACCCAAAGCGCTCCACACGCAAGAGCACAGAACACAAAAGATGCCAGACGGAGACACCCGTAACCGTGACACCTAGACATACAACAAACAAAATGAACAAATAATAAAATAAATAAATAAGAAATAATAATAAAAGAAAATAGCTATTGTTCTCGCTGCTAACGGCCTGTTAAATTCCTTCTGCATCTTAATGAATTGTGGCACTTACATATGGGGGCATCATTCCCCGGAACTGGGCATGAAACTGTGGGGGGACGCCACCCGGAGGCTGCTGCCCCCCATTGAGTTTGTGCTGGGGGGCCGGGGCGGGCAACCTGTCCCACTTTCTGCCCTCGGCCGGGGCCGGTTTGCTCGTTTCGTCCGAGTCGACGGTGGGGGATGGGGTGGTGCGAGCCACCCCACCTTCCTCAGGAGGCTTGCTTTCCATCTCCGAGGGGCTGGAAGCCGAGTTCAGATTCCTGCCCCCACCCTCTCGCCAGCTGCCAACATCTGCACCAACAAGAGAGAAAGTTTCTTACGCTTTAGTCCAAAGCAACGCGCATTAATAAAAAAATAAACATCATTGTCATTAAAAATACAGTTTGAAGTAGTCATTAGGGACGTGTTCAGATTGGTGAATAACCAGTTAACCATTCCAAAATATTCTACATTAATATTCATATTCAGCTATTATAATATTCATATTCAGCCATTTTAATGCACAGAATCATGGCAGAAGTTGCACAATCACGGCATAACATAGCAAAACAGTTACGATATGCCACCATGGTAGAGGTTCTGCTACCCAGGCACTGTGAAACACTGTTTATATCCCTAATCCCAACACTGCACTTAATATTTTTAATTATTCCTGTGCACCCCATTCATAGTCATAGAACATACATAACATAAAAAAACATAACATAAAAAACACCAATAATACTAAAATGTCTTGTGTAAAGATGGTTTAGTTGAAACAAAGTTATCAGGAATTGACTAGAGACTAATTACTCAGACGCGTGAACACATGGACCACAAACACAGACTAATTAGCACTGATGATGACATGTTTGTTATGCTGCAATTACTCAGCAACACACAAAAAATAATAATAAAAAAAAATCAGAGACGAGATTTTGCAAAACACGATTCAGACAGATCAATACGGCTGGCCTAAATAAAAAGGTGTATGGGTACGTGTCATACTCTGAGGTCTGAGGCTGGGGCCGGGCCCGTAGGGTTCCTCATTCTGGTCGCCTGCCTTCTCGGCTTCTCCGGCTGCCTGGAGAGTGGGGAACTCGTGGTGGAACTGGCTGCTGACGCGCGGCGCGCCGTCCACCTGGCCTGGCTGCGGCGGCGCCTGCTGCGGCTGCTGCTGCGGCGGCTTGTTGTTGGCCCACGAGCGGCTGGTGCCCAGGGTGAGCTCCGGGGCCGGGGTGATCGGAGGCTTGGGCTGAGGGGGCGGGGTTTCTTGTTGTCTGTTATACACAATTCAAGTCAAGTCAAGTCAAGTGAAGGTATTTCTCTAGCACATTTAAAAAGCAGCAGCATTGCACCAGAGTGCTTTACAAAAAATAAAAAAATAAGAAATGATTAATAGGCTAAATAAAGAGAACACCAGAACACCACACGTAAAATCTCAAAGATAATAAATGCCCCTTGTATTAATGTTAATGAACATAAAAACAACAGAGTAAAAATAACAGAGGGGAAAAAAAAGAAAATTACACAGGGTACACAGGGGGTGGGCGGATGGGGGCGGATGGGGGGGGGGGGGCAGATGCAAATGAGAGAGAGCACATAGCATTGTTTACAAAAAGGCTACAAGAAACGATCAGGGTAAACTTCAAAACCTGGATTAGCCTTAACAATAGACTTTCATTAATGCTCCTGAGACCACACACACATACAAGCAGATCTGAGGGGCCCATCTGAGTTGCTGATTAGTACAGTACAGCTCACACGGGGTCAGTGAGGCCAAACAGCGTGTGAGCGTGTGTGTGTGTGTGTGTGTGTCCATCTCACCGTTCGTCTCCGGGTTGGTCCTGACGCGAGGCCCAGCCGCTGCCGTCCTTGGGTACGATGTTGACGTTGGGGTCGTTGCCTTTGTTCTCCGCCTTTAGGCTGGGCAGGTTAGCCGGAGGGGGCATGCGCCGACTGACCGCAACTTTGCCCAAACTCTGGAGTCCATGTCTGGCAGCCACTGCGCACCAGCACGAACGAGAGGAGGAAAAGAAGAAAAGAAAGAAAAAGAAGAAAAGAAAGAAAAAGAAAAATGAGGGCAGACACAGAACGAGACTCCAAACTGAGGGATTGGACACTTTAATGACCAGTTCAAATGGTATATCCACAAATGCTTTAAGGCCAGTCAACCACAGTGAATCATAGGCAAATATTATCCCACTTCAATAAATCCCTCTTCTCATTAGCTTCTCCCCCATGACACACATCAGTAAAAGGCTTGGGCTCGAGGAGCAGCAGAAATGCAAAGAACTGACTCAGTGGACAAAGACTGCTTAGTAAAGCTGGCAATGGCCAGACAGAAAAGCTGTTTATTCATGAATGGAAGTGGGGGGGGTGGGGGGTAGTCACTTGCATTCCCATCTGATGACTGTGTTCGACCGTTAAGGTATGTGTGGTGTTTTGGGCTTGAAGATTGCTTTATTTGCTCTTTAGCGGCTTATAATATACATCAGTGTTACTCAAACTTTTTCAGACGAAGGACCACTTAACCAATAAAAAAGAAGCGCACGGACCACCTAGCTAAAAAAAAAAAAGATCAGACCTACTTCAATAGTATATTAGTCTACACAATAGGCCTACTCACTGAACCACCTTGCTTATTGTCTTTGCACTTTGCTTATTGTGTCAGAGGAGTCATATTTAAACTGGCATATCTTACATAGACAGTGTTGCAGAACTGTTTGGATTTAGCCTGCATACAAGTTGGTTCAATATTGCAAACAACTCATCTATATTATATTTTACCACGTCTGCTCGCGGACCACTTGGGATATCTTGTGGACCACCAGTGGTCCCCGGACCACACTTTGAGAAACACTGATATACATAATATACATTATTGCTGTTAAAAAGGACAGTACGCAGCATGTGTTGCAATACTCACCTGCGGTTTTCTGGGTCTCCAGAGATTTGCCTTTGTATGTGTTGAAGAGGCTAAGGGTTGCATACTTGGTCTTGCCATCCTTTGCCTTGGTGCTTGGCCCTGACTTCTCGGACATTTCGCTGGAAACTCATTGAGTCTGGTCCTCCGGCCTCACCCCTCAGAACCAGCCTCCTAGGAGACGGGGGGGGGGGGGGGGGGGAAAGAGGGAGAGGGAGAGAGAGATAGATAGAGAGAGAGCGAGAGAGAGATAGAGAGGGGGGAGAGATAGAGATAGAGAGAGAGAGGGGGGGGAGAGAGAGAGAGAGAGAGAGGGAGAGAGAGAGAGGGGGGGGGGGAGAGAGAGAGAGAGCAAAACAGGGATGAGAAATTGCAAATGAAAGGGTATTCCAAAAGAAAAAAAGGATGCAGTTCACTCTTGTATTTCAAAGGCATCTAATTTCCTTTGCTTACCAAAAGACTGCACTGACAATGAGCAATACTAACGCACTAACTAACATGCAACACTAATGCATGAAATGCAATACCAATGCACTAATATGCAACACTAATGCAACCAAGGAATGTTGTTGTAGATCACTTTCACCAACCTGGACAAGAGTCCTCAATAATTCCATGGACAAACCAATTTAACCAGACAAGTTTCAGTCGGGCCACCATTTCTTGCCCAAAAGAGAGACATCAGTTCCAAATACTTTTTTGCAATACCTTTAGCACTCTAAAAGCTTCAGTAGCATCTGGTAAAGTATGATGCAACAGAGAGAGCCCCTTGATCAGCCAACCATGATATATGGAAGAGGGGTGTGTGTGTGTGTGTGTGTGTGTGTAAACATGCTAAACATGTTTATCTACAATTCTGTGGTTTCTCAGATGAGTGGCCAGAGAAGCCTCCTACCGCTTTAAATTACAACGCCTCAAATCGATAGAGCATGTCGCGTTGCTATGCCAACAGTCTGTAAGTGTGGTGGATTGACAGCATTTGGGGCTGAAGTCTCCAGCGTGCCACATGGGGGCAATTCATAATTGATGAAGCACGGCCAAGCCCAGAGAGAAGGCTGAGCCACCACGACTCAACACGCATGGCTGACAGGACAGCCGGCGACTACTACAACAACAACAACAAAAAAAATCACTTCACACTTCCACTTGCTCACTGACATCCTAAAGAACCAATCTGAGACTCTTTTTTGTTCCCAACACATTTAAAATGCATAAATATTCTATATAAATACCCTTACTGGACCATATTCTGGCACTCTCTAACCCCTTGTGTGCACCGCCATAGTATGATAACTGCATATTAGATCAGCTTCCTTTTATCAATATAGACCAAAGCCTCAACATGTATAATTACAAGGAAACACAAACACACAGCTCTCTTAAATGCCGTACCAGGCAAGTCCTTGTGCGCAGACTGTGCCAAGTGGTTCTGCATTATGTGGTAAAAGGGGAATTGATAAGAAGGCCAAACTTGAGAATGAGCAGACCTCATTTCCTCAACAACCACAATACAAACAGACAGTCAGTCAGACACACACACACACACACAGCAAGAGGAAATAGCAGGATCCTTTGTGGGGCCAAAGGTCACCCAAGGACATGTGCATTTCGGTGACGACTGGAAGACGAGTGAAGGGTGGCACTCTGAATCGTGAGCCACGTCCTGCAACACCAACATCTCTCTCCAGTCATGTGACTACTCGGGCTCCATTCTGTTCACCCACCATACCGACTGTGGGAGTCAGTTGAGTCACAGCTATAGACCCTTTCAAGAGAGTTCCATTATCAGCATCATAGTTGGCCCCACAAGGCTTCCGTTTTAACATTCCATATGTTATCTTAATGCAGAGGAAGTAGATTGGGAACCAAATAGAATGTTCAAGCATTGTTTTTGTTTTTATTGTTGAAAGGGTCTATAGGATTACTTATTTCCATCCAGAGCACGACAGAAAACCAGCGACTGATCAGTGCTCCAGACTGAGAACGAAAGGGGGGGGGGGGGGGGGGGTGCAACTTCACTGGTGATTTCTGAATGGAGATAAATTTAGCTTTGGCTTGGCTTTGGGCAGGCTCAACTAAAATGTTACATTGGGGGAGGTTCCAAGAGATGCTTCCAAGGCAGTAACACATAATGGTTTTAGAGTGATTGTTCCATTCAAAACCACACCGCTGGCCATGTTGCTCAGCATAGAAAGAATGTCTACTTTCACCAAATCAAACCTTAGCGTCTTGTTAGCACAGCCTAGCTCTTGCTAGGTCCAATATAAAATGAGTTGTTATCAAGACATCTTCTGTGATCTCATAGATGAAACACTCAGGGGACCAGAGCAGCCATCACAGGTCCCAGCCATCTGCCTCCCATATGATAACAGCCAATGAGAGAAGAGACCACCATACCCTAAAATCTCAGGCCTGGCAACTGGCCCTACTGAACTACTATTCGCTTAAGATTCTTGAATAAATCAATACCATAACTGGATTGGGGCTAGTGGGGGTTTGGCATTCACAGTTCATCAGTAAAACTAGGAACAGATGATGTTAATGATCGGCTTCTGAAAGGATCCATCCAATTCACCCCCCCCCCCCCCCCCAAAGTTCTGATGAGAATCTATCGTTGCCATAAATGTTCCCATCAGAGTTAACCAACACATCCGCCTACGTGAACATGAGAGGCAAGCGAGGTGACGTACGTGAAGTAACGACATAGTGAAGTAACGTTCCCACCTTAATCTCCAGGACAAAATGTTATATTAGACTTTTCTGCTTTATACCGATCTTCCTTGTACATAGATCACACCAACTATATTGACGCATCCTGCGGCGTTCACAATGTATTTGTCTACAAAAGGGGCCACCAGGAACTTACAAAACCAGATTATAATTTAACATCGATCCAGTGGTGTATAGCCATAGCTGACCGGTGGATAACGCTTCCATGATCTATGATCCTTAAGGCAGTAACGTTATCATCACCAACAGAACAAGGGGAAACAAAATATATCATGATAGACTGGAAGACGTACATAATATGGTGATGTGATTGTTATCCAAGCCAGCCAATCTAACCCTTACTAAAATACTTGTTCATCCCTCCATCGACTAGCCCAGTATTTTCAGAGTTGAATATCTGACAAATACAAATGAACTTTACCCATGTTTTATAACACTCCAGTGAGAAACAGCAACCCTTGCAACATTAAAGCTAGTTCTACCACTATTGTTGCGACAATATTGGCTACTTACATGGTAGGCTAAAACAAAACTGAACGTACCTACTACCTACCTATAAAGCTTATTGTCTGCATGTATGAAATGATTCTAAACAAAACCATAACGTTAACTTACTTGCGCTTGGCATTAGTGCAAAGACATCTCAATAATGATGTCCAGACTAATGAGCTAACTATGGTTATTAGCTAACAAACTCGCTAGCTCAGTGTGTCACAGCGCCCCTGTTTGGATCCATCACCGTTAAGACCATCTCTTTCGAACGTCTGATATTACCAGGCTTAACTTCTGCGAACAAATATTTAATTAACCCATGTTGTTCTTTGAAGTGATCTGTGTGGTTTGTTCATGTAATAGTTTCAGTAAGCATAGAGAGAAGGAGGGTGGGTCGCAGCGGCCCGGTGTACTGAGGTGGCCTCCGAACCCCATTTTAGTAGCTACTTGGCTAATGTTAGCCAAGTCAAGTTTCCTCCATGGCTACTAGTCTGGTCATTCTGAACAACAGACTACTGGGCAACTTCCCAGGATTGATACCCCCTATTCAAAAACACATATCTACATTAGTACAACATCGTATCTGACCGATGGTTTGATGACTACACGAATTCATTCACTTTCGTTTCACGTGAATGTTACCTCGCTAGTTTCCACTGAGAACATCTTGCCATCACCACATATTCCTGACGGCCAAATTCTTGGCGGTGTTAGCGACGCTAGCATGGCTGGCTAACATGTTAGCGCGCTGGCTTTGGTTAGTTAGTGTCCACCACTACACACAGGTTTAATCTTTTGAGGCCTGAAAAATATTTTAGTTTCGTTAATGGACATACCTGTCTCCGCCGGTCCCTTCACTGACTTATGGTTTTCGTTTAGCCTGCGCAAGAGGCTGTGTTCGACCAGCTTTGCTTTCCGTGTGTGTGTGCAGCCGGTGAATTACAAAAGCTTGCTACACTGGCTAGCTAGCTAACTAACTAACTAGCCAGTTAAAGTGCTAGCAACCTAAACGCTCTTGACTTGCAAGGGCCACGCTGATTTATTGTGCCCGTTCAGTGGCTCTTCTTTATCTAGCGTATCGTTTCGAATTTGGACGATACTGAGCAGCTCGCATGTATTCGTCCAGTTTGTCAGTGTATTTTTTTGTTCCCGTTGTCTCGTGTGAGACAGGTCTGCTCCAGTTAAGAGGCCCCGCTCGCGCCGAGGCCTGTCGCACAATCAAAGATGGCAGACTGCCAATCCACGGGAATCGGCGTCATCGCGTAAAGATGACGGCGGCTGAGGGAGGTCGTTTTTGACATGCAAGTCAGCATCACCACCAGCAGGTGGCGTCGCAGAGAAAACTAAAGCGACAGAATAACCAGAGAATGTCTAATAAGGGGAGAACCGCCACCGTAAACGGGCTCTGGAATAACTAACACAACCAGAGCCGTATCTGAACACAACTGTACTGTACTGCACCCTGTCGAACATCAGGTGAAAATGTAGTTGTTTTCATTAATTTAGGAGAAAATGTTCTACTACACACAGAAAAACACAGAGAGGCTTAAATTCAATTATTAATTCAGAGGCTACTTTATTGTTATTTGCAAATAAACAAAGTGGCAAGCTCTGAAATTGTGGGATTCGTCATATGTATCAGGGACAAACAAAACACATCAAGAAAATGTTCAGTTGACAATTTGAAATGCAGTAAACTAAAACATTACAAGATGGTGCATTAAAGAGTAATTTAAGCATAGGCGCTCAATAACAGACTGTTAAAATAGTAAAAAGGCAACCAATTAAAATGATAATTTACCACATTATAAAAACTATATATTCTGAAATCTTATTTGGACCTTCTTTTACAAGCTTTATACACCTTATTAGTATAATCCAGACATAAAAAAGTCTTAAGTACACTTACAATTATCACTAAAAATGCAAGAAAAACATCACAGACAAATCAATTAGTCATACTGCATGATACACCCAACACGGACATCTGACTAAGCAGCATATGTCTTCAGCTTGTCCAGTATCATCATGGGATACTGGAGGTACTCCTGGTAGTTGTCTCTCTTATAGATTACCGCCACCACCAATGTGGCGGCTGACAGAAAGAGCAGGTGGGTGCTAAGGGTACGCTTGGTCTCCCTGGCAGGAATGGGTCGCGTCTTCATGGGCTGAGCCACTCGTTCCCACTGAGTGTAGATAGCCTGGCGGGCCCCCTTCCATTGACCTGGTCCAAACAGCCGGTACTGATATGGTGTGCAGGGTCCAAACAGAGTTCTAAGCCACAAGCCAGGGTCTCGTAGGAGCAAAGGCAGGAACCTGGGCTGCACTCCCACCTGTTCAGCCAGCTCGTCCATGTAGGGGACGTAGTCCACCTGGATTGTGTGCCTACTGGACGTTACGTACCTCGAGGAAAAATGAGATCATTAAAAGAAGAACATACACCTATATGGAAGGAAAGATTTAATACCAAATGAATACAGCAGTTTGCTTATTCTTATTATTTCTTTAAGCTTAGTACTATAGTGTACCCTTCCTAAGACAAGCTTTTTTTTTTATGAATCGTCATAATATGTTCTGATTCGGCAGAATTTGATACCGTTGGTTCTCTAAGTTGCCATACTCATTCCATTGAATTTCTCCTGGGGATCAAAGTATCTATCTATCTATCTATCTATCTATCTATCTATCTATCTATCGTACTGAATCATGGTCATTTTACTTCTTTCCTTTTCTTTTCACTTTCATGTCTTCTGCTCATGTCTCTTAATTTCAAAAGAACTTTCAAGGCTATTATAAGTACATTTGAGGAAAGACTTTGAGGATATTTGAACAGAGGATACCTCTTGGCCATTGCCTCTTCTTTGCACTTGATGTCCTTCATCATGACACTCATCGAAGGAAGCTTATTCAACCCTTTGATACAGAAAACATGACAGACTCAGATTCATTATGATTTACAAAGGTAGGGGTCAAGAACTTTTAGTAACCGTATAACATTTGTTTTCCCAATCGTCAGACTGGTTCTAGCATACGGCGCTGCAGCACTGAGAACTAAATACTGACTTGCCAGTTCTGTTACTGAATTGGACAACAACAGATACACTCTCATGAAGGAAATGTTGTCAGTACCTTTAAAGACCCTTGTGGCCCACCGAGCCTGCATCTCTGAGATGGGCATGATGGCACCCAGAGGTTGAATCAATCCAATTACAGCCAGAGTGGGGCACTCTAACCCTGGTGGGTAGATGTGCTTGTACAGGGAGGTCTTGTTCTCAGAGACAGAGAGCACATGAGCGGGAAGGAAGGGGAATGAGAAACTGTAGCCGGTGGCAAACACCACCAGGTCGATGTCGTGCTCCACGGAGCCATCCTCGAACACCACGCTGGAGCTTCGGAACTCCTTTATGTTGGGCTTTACCTGCACCGTGCCAGAGAGGATGCGGTTGGGTAGGTCGTCATTGATAGTGGGGTGCTGATGGTAGACCCTTAGGAAACACAAAATGGCAACAAAGTTATCAGTGAGTTATCAGTGAACATTAGTGTTCTTGCTGAATTCATTGGCTTCCTATGGCAGCCAGAGTTAAATTCAAATCCCTCACTTTGGCCTGCAGGACACTGTCTGGATCTGCTCCTTGCTATTCCATGATCAAACTGTACACCCTATTACTCCCCCCCCCCCCCCCCCACACACATACAAACACAGACATACCCCCTTTACCCCTCCCCCCCGCACACAAACCCCACACACACACCGTTTCATCACCCCGCCCCCACCACCACCACCCAAACACACAACATACCCCCTCCCCACACCATTTCACCCCCCCTCACCCTACACACACACACACACACCATACCTCCACACAATACCTTTTTACACACACACACACACACACCATACCTCCACACAATACCTTTTTACACACACACACACACACACACACACACACACACACACACACACACACACACACACACACACACACACACCATACCTCCACACAATACCTTTTTACACACACACACACACACACACACACACACACACACCATACCTCCACACAATACCTTTTTACACACACTTACACACACACACACACACACACACACACAAAATATACCTTTTTAATTACTTTTAATTACTACTTTTAATTCATTCTTTGAAGTTACAATAAACTACTTGAAGTTACAATAAATTACTTGAACTTGAACGTCCCCTCTTGACCACTGTGGTCCTCTGATGAGCGTCTGCTGTGTAGACCATCCACTGAAGCTAAGACATCACAGTCAAGACTAGCCTGGGTGAACCCAGGCAAACTGGTTAGCTGATTTGAATTTGCTCTGCAGGTCTGTCTGGAAAGAATCCCATTGATACCTGTTTCTGAACTTCCCGATTTATAACTTCCAGGACTTAACCAGCAGTGAAATTAAACTTAAATTGGTGCATTGAAACTCTTATCATATCGTTTCAAAAGTGCAGCAAACACATCTTTCTTGTAAACAAAGGTATCAAATGCAGTTGTCTACTCAATTCCAAAGAAAATTCATGTTCCTGGGTTTTTGGTTAATCAGAAACGGATATCAATGTGCCCCTTTCCAGACCAACCTGAAGATCAAATTTAAATATGCTAACAGGTCTAGGTTCACCTAGGCTAAGTCAAGACTCTTTTACTCTGTGATTCCTCAATGGGGACCTAATGTTCTACGTTCTTGTGATAGTTTTGGGACTTTGAAGAAACGTTTAAAGACTAAAAGACTAAAAGACTTTAAAAATCTATTCACCTTGCACAATAATTCATTTCCTTATAGGGTTATGGTTTGTGTAATAATGTTTTTTGTATGAAAACTAATTATTTTCATTGTTGATGATAGTTATTATTGTTAATACTGTTGTTATTATTAGCATTATTATTATGTTTATTATTATTTTTTAGTAGGTCTATGATGTAGTGTTTATATACTGTAAGTCGCTTTGGCATGAAAAGTGAAATACCATAAACATAACAAATATACATAAGCATCAGTGGCGTGTGGAGCCTTGAGAGAAACTGTAATACCTGTGTTTGGGCTGCAAGCCATACATAGCATGGTTAAACCGATAGTTGAGCCGCTTCTCCACAACGTCACAGATGAAGTCACGTGGCAGTATCTTCTGGATCAGTCGTGTCAGTCTGTTTAAGACCAGGTCCAGAGGAAGGCCATTGTCAGCCACTCGATTCATAACCCAGGCACCACGACGAGTACTCAGGAACAACTGTACAGTGTGTGTGTGTGTGTGTGTGTGTGTGTGTGTGTGTGTATGTGTGTATGTGTGTGTGTGTATGTGTGTGTACGAGAGAGAGAAAGAGAGAGACTATTACATTTTCTCTTGTATTGGGTCTTCACCACATACACTAAATTTCAGGACATCCTTGTACAGATAGTTTTTTTTACAAGAAAGTAGATTTATATGGTGAGACCAAACTGATCTGTGCATATCTTAATTGAGGTGGGAAAACTATGAAAGCAATGTTCAGTGTTCACAGAAGGATGTGTTCTGGCGAATATTTTGTTGTGATAGTGAAATAATGCTTCTGACTGAGAGTATTTACCATATATGACTATTATTCAGGATTCAAAACTGTTCCAATTTAGACAAAGAACCCAAACCCAGAAAACAAAAAATACTTTATGGGGATCAAAGCACCATAAAGCCTTGTATTATGGAGGCCAGTCTTGGGTATACTGCAATTTGCACAGTGCATTAAATACCTGCTTGGTCATTCTGCTGAGCTCCACGCTGATGTCACCTCCAGAATTCCCGATGCCAACCACCACCACCCTTTTCCCGCGCCACTCCTCTGGTGCCTTGTAGTCCCGGCTGTGGAAGTACTTCCCCTTAAACGTGTCAATGCCTGGTAGAATATTCAAATCATAGTGAGTAAAGCTAAAGAAACATCAAGGTGGGGTTTGTGTACAACAAGACAGGCAGAGGGTGTCATCTGGGAAAACCCATCACATGGTGAAATAAAAAAAACAAACAAATCCTTTATTTCTGCTCCGTTTCAACCCTCTCTGGGGCCTTTTGCACAAAACTAGGATAAGGGATTAAGCCGGGATATCTTGGTTATCCTGGCTCAATTTATCCGTGATCCAGTTGCACAAAAGCGGGATAGGGGGCAGCGGGATATGTTATGGTATAAATTACCATGGCGATTTATTCTGTGGAGCTACCCTGCTCCAGACCAGGCTAAATTCCAGGATCTATTTAATCTCATCCCTTATCTCAGTCAGCAGTCACCACAAACGGAAACCAATAGTTATTCCCACTACACATTGTTATCACATATAACTAGACCCACTGTCATTATTTAAACTTTTGTGAGCATAAATCAACTTTTACATACTCGCCATTCCCGACCTGTCATGCGACAATGTGACGACACGGGAGTGCCTAACCATTTCGCGCGTGGTGGTCGCAGCACTAGTTGCAATATTCTCCTAAACAGAGGTGTCGCTGTTCGTTGCTGTTGTGAAAAGGCTATCGCTACCTTCTTCACACCGTAGAAGAAGCAATGAAGCCGCTCTAGTTGCCATGGTGAATCAGTGAATCTGTGATCGGTGGCGGGGTCTATTTGAGGAAGCCATGTGCGCGCACTTATCCAGGATAGGTTTCACCTGGCTTGATGAATCCGTGTCTGCTCATCCTGGCTTGCTTGTTGTGCAACCAATTAAGCCTGTACGCTCTTGTTTTGGATTCATTGAGCGGATGTCTTAATTCTGCTTTTGTGCAATAGGCCCCTGGTGAAATTTCACCCATTTAAGATTTTCATACCATCCTTGCAACATCACGGATATCATCCCCTAGCAACATCCTGGATACCATCCTCACAAAATCCTGGATGTTGTTAGGATGGTATCAAAATTATAAGTTGGTGAAATTTCCCAGATCTCATCACATTTTTAAACAGGTCAGTGTTTGGTGCTGTCATCAACAATCTTTGAACCACAAGTTACGAATGATAAAGATGGCATGCCAGAAACACAAATAAATGCAAGAATGTGGCAAGCAAGTCATTTCACTACACATTCAATGGCTTCAGCTTACTGCACCCTTATCTTGACTATAAATAACCACCGCAAACATCTGCACTGCAACTATGGGTGAACAATAACCTGTGGAAGGCAAACACATCCCTGCATGCATATTCATGCAGGGTTAATGATTGTCCTGCCGGAAAATAAACACATCTTTTTGCATTGACTTCCACTGTCACACACACAAATAAGAACACAGATAGAGCTTTGGGCCCACATTTTCATGTAATAGCAAGCAGTGATATTTGTTTATACTGGACACACCATTCAAACTTATTGTATGCACATATGCAACAGTGGATATCACAACCTTCAATATTCAACAGTCAGGTCTGGTCTGGACACGATTGGAAAGGTTTTGTGGTTAATCAGGTGTAAAATACGCAGAGGGAAAAAGAGTCAAGGGGGTAATAAAGACCTTGCGATTTTGTCTATGACTGTAGCAGGGGCTTTTTAATGTGCTAAATGTGAGGATACTGAACACTAGTTGAGAGGATACACACCCACCCACCCTCCCTGTGTGTGTGTGTGTGTGTGTGTGTGTGTGTGTGTGTGTGTGTGTGTGTGTGTGTGTGTCTGTGTGTGTGTGTGTGTGTGTGTGTGTATTGTACTGTATATATTCATGTTTATGAGATCCCTGGTTACCTGGGAAATCAGACAGTGGCATGCGAGGGTGACAGTGATGTCCGACGCAAACCATAATTGCATCAAAGATGTGGCTTTCTCTCTTCCCATCCCTCGCCTCGGTTTCTACCTCCCATTGGCCGGAGCGGGAGAAATCAGGCCTCTGCTTGACTTGCAGCACCCGTGTCTGCGGTAAAGAAATTCACTATTAAGAAGGACTTCTTAATGACTCCTGCATTCTGGGCAGTATAAATATATATATATATACTCTTTTTGATCCCGTGAGGGAAATTTGGTCTCTCATTTATCCCAATCCGTGCATTAGTTAAACACACTCAGCCAGTGGTGGAATGTAACGAAGTACAAATACTTCGTGACTGTACTTAAGTAAATTTTCCACGTATTTGTACTTTACTTAAGTAGAATTTATAGTGCATACTTTTGACTTTTACTTCGTTACATTTTACAGCAATTATCTGTACTTTTACTCCGCTACATTTCTACAACACCATTGTTCCTTTTTACCATACATTTTATGATCAGTTTTTTTCTCTCTCTGACAAACACGTTTGTTTTACCAGGGGGCGGGGTTGCTACAAAAGATTCTGGATCGCTGGACGTGCCCAGCTTCTAATTCTTTGAATAAGCTTCTAGTCTAGACCAGGCAAAGCTTGTAGCCATCTGCATTCGGTAGGCTATATTATTCACCAGACCCATGGCTACACTGGACATGCAACTGTGTTCTGTGCCTTTCTCTGTCTGTTATCTGCAGCGTTAGGGCCTCCTCTCCAATGAGATTGCTATCCGCGGATCAGCGAAGTTACAGGCTATGCCCACGTCTGATCATTTGCGGCACAAATGAATGGTAGACGAGAACCGCTGGCCGAAAAAACGTAACATTTTCCAGATTAGGAAATATTTCTTAATTGTGTGTGATCAAATAAAGAGGCATAGCCCACAATTGGGGGGTAGTAATGTGAGCGCTCATTCAATGTCTAATCAGACACCTTTCTCAGCAACTTTTCTGTTCAATCAGTGGAATTGGCATTACGATCCACTCGACGTTTCCCTTGTCTACCCCGTTAAACTTCAGGCTCTCGTGTTTTGCTGAATGATATTTTACTCAGCAGATCACCCTAGTAGATAACCAGAATTACAGTCTCTAGAATTGTAGGTCAGAATGTAAACTGGGCCACAGATGGTAAGCACAATTGCATTAGCTTAAAACTATCTAGTCGTGTATAACCTAAAACTAGCTTAATTAAAATGCCACAGACCATACTGATTTTTCTTTTAGAATATAGATATTAAGAGAACTAGATGTACCGCAGAGCGGTACAAAATATGACCGCCACCCAGTCCAGCACGTGTTTTCCACAAAAATAAGTCACGCTGAAAGGCATATATGATTCTAACTGTCTCACTGAATTGCATTATGCAAGACAACAAGTACCAAAACATGATATAGTTCATAGATTTCACATGTAATATACATTTTATACAACCCCACCCCCATCTTGCCTGTTCATAATTCTGAAAAATTCTTGAATTGTGTGCATGTGTGCGTGTACATGTTTATGTTTATGTGTGTGTGGGTGTGTGGGTGGGTGTGTGTGCGTGCATGTGCTTGTGTGTTTGCCTGTTTATGTGCCTGTGTGTGTGCATGTGCATGCATGCGTATATATGTCTACTGTGTGAGTATGTGTCATACGTAGGATTACTGTGAATGTATGTGTGTGCGTGTATCTGTTTATGCACATGTGTGCATATGGAATGGGTTAACATGACCCCTGGAGGCAAACATACGCAAAAAATTGGTCATCCTAGGCCCTACGGTTCTCAAGATATTCACAGAAAACTGTGTCTGCCACAGGCTCTGTCTACCCTCCTTTCGGGGGTCCAGTCCAGCGGGGGGGCTACAGATCAAAACAAAAAGCGATGGTTCCATGCTATCCATGTGGGGTTACATGCCCACCATATTTCGTGTACCCCAGTCTTTCAGTGTCCTGGGAATCCTTGTTGGTGTACGGTCACTAAATGTACACATAAATTATTTTATTGTAAGGCCCCCCATGAACGAAAGTCCACGAAACTTGGCATGCATTCGGAGGGTGTCATAATGATCCTACACTTTCAATTTCGTGCAGTTTTGACCATGTCAGCCAGAGATATTGTGATGAAAACACCTAATGTTTTGCTTTTTAATTTTTAACTAGGTGGCGCTATACATGAAATAAGTGGTAATGGGATAGGTTGACATGCCCCCTTAAGATCAACATACAAAAAAAAGGTGGACCTCCTAGGCCCTACGGTTCTCGAGATATTCACAGAAAACTGTCTCCGACCACCTACAGGCCAGTTGGTGTATAGTAACATAAATTAATTTATTGTGTAGTCCCCCATGAACGGAATTCCACGAAACTTGGCGTGCATTCAGAGGGTGTCATAATGATCCTACACTTCCAATTTCGTGCAGTTTTGACTATGTTAGGTCACAGATACCTGCGATTACAACACCTCATTTTTACTTTTTTGTGTTTAACTAGGTGGCGCTATACATGAAATGAGTGGTTATGAAATGGGTTGACATGGCCCTTTGAGATCAACATACAAAAAAAATGGTCCTCCTAAACCCTACGGTTCTCGAGATATTCACAGAAAACTGTGTCTGCCCTACCCTCCTTTCGGGGGGTCCAGTCCAGCGGGGGGGCTACAGATCAAAACGAAAAAAGGAGGTTCCATGCTATCCATGTGGGGTTACATGCCCACCAAGTTTTGTGTACCCCGGTCTTACAGTGTCCCGGGAATCCTTGACAGAAATTTGGACATGCGAAAAAGAAAAAAAAAAGAAAAAAAAAAATCTGACTAAACCTATATGACTGCCGCTTCGCTGCGCGGCGGTCATAATAAATCATTATGCAAATACTTTTACTTTTAATACTTAAAGTACATTTAAAAGCAGGTACTTTTTACTTTTACTTAAGTAGGGTTGTCATTGTGGTACTTTTACTTTTACTAAAGTAAATATTTCTCTGTGTATTTGTACTTTTACTTAAGTACCGAGTTTCAGTACTTCCTCCACCACTACACTCAGCGCACAGTGAACACACAGTGAAGTGAAACACACACTAATCCCGGCACAGTGAGCTGCCTGCAACAACAGCAGCGCTCGGGGAGCGGTGAGGGGTTAGGTGCCTTGCTCAAGGGCACTTCAGCCGTGTCTACTGGTCGGAGTTCGAACCGGCAACCCTCTGGCTGCCCCAGAGTTCCTGGGAAAGGTTAAATACATTTGTGCAAGTAACAAACCTGGAATTGGATGTATTGCCGGAGTTGGAAGTGGTCTGTGTACATGTTGAAGTAGTCCATGATGAGAGAGTTGTGCATGTAATTTGGGAAGTGAGCTGGGATAGGGAAGTCGCTGTAGGTCATCATCTCTTTGGAAGTGTTGATGATCACAGAGTGGTAGATACTGGCCCTGTCTGGCTCAGGGTTCTCCTGTGGGGGGAGATCAACTGCAATAAGGGGTATTGTACTGTGATGGCGTATGAAGGTCAGAAAATGGAAAATTAAATGCAAATAGCCATACCTTAAACCTCCACAATCCCCCAATGTCATCGCTGCTTTCAAAGCACACTGGCTCCAATCCCTCATCCAAGCAGCACTTCATGCATGTCAAGCCAGAGGCTCCAGCTCCGATCACTGCTACACGTTTGGCCATAGTAGATGATCTCTAAAGAAAATAAAAACAAAACTGGAATGGATATAAATATGTGTTCATGAAATCAGCTCCGAAAACAATTACAGGAAACGTATCAATAAGTTATTAGAATTGCTTACTATGGCTGAGCAAGAATGAAAATGTCTTGGTCGAGTGTTTCTATCTGTAGGCTAGTGTTAATTAGTGATAAATTACCTTGCCTATTTGTAATGAGAGTGAGATTCGCCTCTTGCGTTGTTGCAAGGGAGGCCACCGTGGTTAGGGAATATGATAGTGACGTCAAGTTATTCGGGGCACAAGAGAACAGGAGGAAATGTATTATTTTGTGCCTATATTTAATAATGCCTTTCTTTTTTGTCAAGGAAGACCAAACCTAAGAGTCATAAACAGACTGACATATAAATTAAAATAATATCTGATCCAGCGGATCAGACAGGAAATGTAGGTACGAACGTTATTTTAACGTTAGGCCTACCATATGTTGATGGGGTCAGGTGGGGCTTGTGTCACATAAAAGAGCCTTTTCTCAGCTTTTAAACGGTGCTAGCTAGCCACTATTTGCTGTGATAAACAGTTCGCGAGACTTCTAGATTTAATAATTATTCTCTGCGCCCATCTCCACATCCATTTGTCTCGGTGGAATATCGTAGGCCTACACACTCTTCACGCAACACATGACAAACCATATATCAGAATAAACAGCAGACCTTACCAAACACAACGGTGTAATGCATTCTCGTGTATAGTTAGCTGTTCCAGAGCAATCCGGTTTTGAAATAAATTGTAGCAAAATTCAACATGGTCTTTCGGCTTTAAGCATTTCTTAAAACTGAGCTGTGCTTACATCGCCTAGATATCTGTAAATATTAGAATCAGAGAATATACAGGCAGCTCATGGTTAAGAGTTTGTCAATGTAGCCTTAATGATTTCTTTTCACAAAATGCTAAGCGTGCATGTATTTAAGGTTCTTAAAACTGAGCTGTGCTTAAATGGGTCAATGATTTCATAACAGACCAAATAGAAAATAAATGTTAAATGTTAAATATAGCCTACTATACATATTAAAATCAGATTGTGTAGGCTATGTACACAGTATAGTTAGATCAAGTTGGACAGTAGCACATTTTAATAATTTTATATATCTATAGTGGCTGGTGAAAGAGTTGAGTTTGGTGGTGGTGGGGGGGTTAGTGTGTCCCCACGACCCCACCAAAGCTCAGACCAAACCTACGCCCTTGTTAGGCTGTTATATGGCTGTTATACGTGAACGCCTTTACATGCAATGCGTAACAAAAAAGTGTGTTAACTCACCGAGCAATCTGGAATTTTTCAATTCTCGGAGGCAAGTCAGGTGCGTTTGATTCTTGCAGCGACTGTATCTAATAAATAACATTGTGGGCGGAGTGGTTCTTACATGGACTTTGAGTTGCTTTGTGAGCAAATTTGGGTTGAAGGTAGCCTTGGGCGTTACCCACTAAACATTAGACGTCTGATGGACATGCAGATCATCAGACGTCTAATGTTTACTGGGGATAGTTTGAGCGAATTAGGGTTGAAGGTGGCAGTTAGATATCGATAAAACACAACAATGCATCATGAATATCTGGATTTACACCCAATGATTCATGGGCAGCAAAGTCATGAGGAGGGAAAATGTTAAAACCCATGTTAGTTTACATCTTGATGCTAAATATATAGTTTAGGTAGCTGAATCAGTTTTCCCTAAATGGCACAGCCTAAAATGCATACACCTGTCGATTTACCTATACCCAATGTTATGTCCAAACCCATATTAGTTCACATCTTGAGGGTATATGCTTTCAGACAATACAAGGTTTAGGTGGTTTAATTTGTTTTCCCTTCATGGTATATACAGCCCAAAATATATCAGCCATACACACTTGATTTATTAATGCCCAATGTGTTATAGGGCGGCACGTGTCAAAACCCATGTTAGATCTCATCTTGAGGGTATAATATTATGCTTTCTGAAAATATATCGTTTAGGTGGTTGAATCAGTTTCCCCTAAATGGCACAGCCCAAAAGGTATTTGCCATATACCCGGGCTGCAAAATCATGAGGAGGGTGGGTAATGTCAAAACCCATCCGCATTGTTCGTTGAGTAAGGTGGCAAATAGAATAATACAACCAGTAGGATGAGATACTGGTATGTTGCTTAAATCAGGTGCTCTTTGGTGTCAAGGGGAAAAGTCAATCGAAAAAAGGGGAGGAACATTAAGTTAAAGTGTATTCATTTAGCTGGCATGGCTTAACTGAACAGTTAAAAATTGTCCATGCATTGCGGCTTAAAACTGTTACAGGTCATGATGACATGGTCAAGGCAAGCTTCGCTGTGTAGGTGTACTACTTCTACCAAATGCTGTGTCCGACATATTCAAGTTAAATGGGAGCAACTGTTTTGATTAATAGCAACTGAAATGCATTGTGACCTTTTTCCAATTAAGCATTCCCAATGCTGGTGCATCACTCACCTTGACAAAGCCTACAATGGACTACAAATGCTGCAGCTAGGGCTGACTGCATTTAACACCGTACCACTCTGAATTCAAGCATCTCATCCTACTGGTTGTATTAGAATTCCTTCAGTTTTCAAATGTTAGAGAATATGGCCAACATGGAGAGAAATAATGTTTTATATCTTGGTAACCCTTTCGTAAAGTCTCTCTGAAATTTCCTCCCACACCACTCCCCAACCACAGACTGTTCACCCCACTCCCCTCCGGGAGGCGTTACAGGTCTCTCCGCACCCGAACCAGAAAGTTCAGAGGAAGCTTTCTGCGGCTGTCACCCTACTGAACTTTAGCTCTGCACCCCGGTGACAATCAACCAACTAAGCCCCCCACCGCCCCTGCCCGATGCCTCCTTGCCTTTCCACGACCATGGCAACCTTGACAGGGACAACAAGGAGGTGGACATCCCCAGCCCCCATCACATTGCACTTTTCTGCTTTTTTTGCACTTCTGGTTAGACGCAAACTTCATTTTGTTGTCTTTGTACTTGTACTCGGCAAAATGACAATAAAGTTGTATCTAATCTAATCTTATCTAATCTAAAACCCAGCCTAGAGTCTCCTAGAACTCTAGACACAGAATACGTTTAGGAATGTTTACAAGGATAAGGATTAGAACAAACATTTTTGCTCATGGTATGTGGATGTCATTTGAAGGGATCACAACCTGTCCTAATCATCTGGAAAGTGACTTTTAAAACAAAGTGATCAGTGGTCAATGTTGGCAATACATTAGATAGTTATTTTATCAACCAGATTTATCTGACCAAAACCAAAATCATACTAAAACACTCTTGGCGCTTGTATGTAGATTAAGCCTAATCCAAAACTAAAAGCTTTGTTCATATCTCCATTTAAATTCTACGTTAAGAGCTAGGCTTAATCTATATGAGCAACGAGCCCTTGATGTTTCTCCACAGCATAACTTGCTCTGAACCAGTGGTATTGCAGTGTTCTGAAGTAGTGTTCTATTGTTATCTCTCTGAGGAAGAGTCAGCGCCTGACTAAACTTAGGGAAAGCATTGATCTCTCTGGGGCACAGTTGTTGAATACATTTAATCAAATGACATTGCCTGTCTTTCTGACTTCTTACATTTAGGATAGGCTACCGCATTTAGGTTAATGTGATACCAGGGTTTATGAGTCACACACATCTATTAATGCCAGCATCACCTTAAAAAAAAATAGTAGCCTAACGCTTATAACTCAATGGCAGCATGAGGCAAACATTAAAGTCAAACATCCTTTGTGACTAAGGCTAGTAAATTATTTAGATTTTAAAGTTGCTAATGTTGCCATAGAGTCATTAGGCCTTGCTAGGCCTCACTGTTGCTTCCAACTGCACCAAGACACCAAGAAATGTTAACAAGGATTTTATAGAGATAACAATTAGGCATAAGCCTCAACAACTTCTCAGTTGGCCTGGCTAAAAGAAGAAGGCTCACATAGACAATGTCAAGGATCCAGATATCTGGCCAGTACATGTCTGTGTACACGTCTTCCCTCTGACTCATTGCACTCTGTGCGGATGTTGTTGTGCTGAGTTGAAGGCTGAAAGTCTCGCTCAAAACAAAAGTCGCATTGATCAACAGTTGATTGAGCGACTGCTTCATTGTTGGCTTCGCAGAAATTGTGGAGAACAAAACATGCAATGATAACCAGTGGTAAATCATTAAGGCTCAAGTCCATTGCTCTCCGGAGTACAGCGAAGCGGGCCTTCAAGCGCCCATTGCATGACCATCCATGCTCTGCAAAGGAGAAGTCCAAAGTGCTCCTGGGGGGTCAGTCCACTGCTTGTGTATTCCTTCATAACCCAGCGAGCACCATGATGTCAATTTGATGTTGACGGCCGCTTCTTTTCCAATATACACCGTGTTTCAAATTATTATGCAAATTGGAAATGTCATAAACATTTATTTTTTTTGTTTTTCAGTTAAACTCATGGATGGTATTGTGTCTCAGGGCTCTTTGAATCATTAAAAATCAATCTCAGACACCTGTGATAATTAGTTTGCCAGGTGAGCCCATTCAAAGGAAAACTACTGGTACTTAAGAAGGATGTTCCACATTATTAAGCATGCCACAGGTTTCAAGCAATATGGGAAAGAAAAAGGATCTCGCTGCTGCTGAAAAACGTGAAATTGTGGACTACCTTGGACAAGGTATGAAAACATTGGATAATTCCGAAAACCTATGCGTGATCATCATACTGTGAAGAAATTTGTCGCTGATTCAGAGCACAGGTGTGTTCGTGCACACAAAGGCATAAAAGGAAGGTTTCTGCCAGACAAACTCTTAGGATTAAGAGAGCAGCTGCTAAAATGCCATTGCAAACGGGTATTTGAAGCCGCTGGTGCCTCTGGAGTCCCGCAAACCTCAAGGTGTAGGATCCTCAAGAAGTTTGCAAGTGTGCATAAACCTACTATTCAGTCACCCCTAAACAATGCTCACAAGCGGAAAGTGGGCTCAGGAATACATGAAGACTAATTTTCAAAAAGTTTTTTTTACGGGTGAGTGCCGTGCAACCCTAGATGGTCCAGATGGATGGAGTAATGGATGGTTGGTGAATGGCCGCCATGTCCCAACAAGGTTGAGACGTCCGCAAGGAGGTGGTGGAGTCATGTTTTGGGCTGGAATCATGGGGAGGGAGCTGGTAGGCCCCTTTAGGGTCCCTGACGGTGAAAATGACCTCTGCAAAGTATGTAGAGTTTCTGACTGACCACTTCTTCTGTGGTACAAAAAGAAGAACCGTGCCTTCTGTAGCAAAATCCTCTTTATGCATGACAATGCACCATCTCATGCTGCAAAGAATACCTCTGGGTCATTGGCTGTTATGGGCATAACATGAGAGAAACTCATGGTGTGGCCTCCATCTTCCCCTGACCTCAACCCTATTGAGAACCTTTGGAGCATCATCAAGCAAAAGATCTATGAGGGTGGGAGGCAGTTCACATCCAAGCAGCAGCTCTGGGAGGCTATTCTGACATTCTGGCAGCTCTGGGAGGCTATTCTGCAAAAAAATTCCCTCTCCCAAGAACTCAAGTTCAATGGATGCAAGAATTGTGAAGGAGATATCAATGAGGAACATGTAACTTGGCCTGTTTAAGATGGTTTTTGGTTGAAATAACTTTTGATTCCTAATGCTGCAAATTCAACAAATTACCATTTTTAGTTCTTTACAATTATAACGGTTGATGACTTGAAAATTACACTGTCATTTGCATGAACTATTTAGGAAAATCTGAGAATGTAATTTGCATAATAATTTGGAACGCAGTGGAATGGGCTACATTAAATATTTCATGGCCACTAGATTGCGGCATGGCACTCCGCTTCGGGCCATATTTGGGTGCAAAACAAGCAGTGAAATGGCGTCATCTGGTGGCCGTGCGCCATGAAATATTTAATTTAACAGGAAATAGGCCTCCAAGATGAGGAATTTCTGAGAGTAAAAATGAAACAAAATCAAGGGTGAACAAATGTATCAAATGATAGAATTGAGCAAAAATATTTTACAGGTCTTGGTTTTGTAACTTAAAGGGAAACTTGGCAGGCTTTCCCCCTCTGCTGGAGAAATTGTGCATTATGCTATTTCAAACTGTGGGAAAAGGTAATAACGCACATGGATTTGTTTACAAGCTAGCGAACGGTTAGCATAAGTTTGGCAGAACTATGTGGATGTTACAAGGTAAGAAACACGATTTAAAACGAGTTTCTTGTTTCTCACTTCTCTTTCCGGGACGGTAGTCTCAATGTTGCAAGGTTGGTTTTCCGCCTGGGGAGAGAAGCCCCTGGGGACGTAGGCGCAGCGGGGAAAGCACAATATTCACCGGAACGGGTAATTTAACCATCCAAATGATTTCTAAACGGGTTTATTACGTTGAAATAGTTGCCCAGTTCCCCTTTAAAGGTAGACTAACTTTGAGCAAAATCGGAGACTGTGCAGCAACCATTTTCCTGGATTTTGTCTGATTTGACACGGAAATCCCCCCCCCCCCCTCTCTATTTGTTGAATTATTTCTAAATCCTTCTTTCTTTATCCTATACACCTCTGCAGCTAAATGCCAGTTCTCTGCATAGTGTTATTTTACAACAATATATGTATGTGACATCCTTGAATCCTTGACAGAAGGCTCAATTTTGTATTGTGACATTTGTGATGTTTATACAGAAATAAAAATACTTGTTTATCGATTTGTGTTGTGTTGTTACTGAAGTTTTTGACTCCATTTTGCCATAATTTGACATCAATTTCGTCATGGATGCAAAAAATGACGTCAATATGGCTTTCATTCTAGACTTTCGTGACTGTGATTTTGACATCTATGTTTGATGTCAAAACATTGATGTCATAATTATGACTTTCATTCTAGACCTTTTTCGTGATTAGTTTGGGACATGGAGGAATCGTGTCATCTCGCAGGTGCTTATTTTGGAGTTTGCAAATACACGTGAACGCTGCCGGACCATTTTACAACTAGGCCTACTATGAAGCTGTAGGCCTATTTGTAATCGCACACAGCTTGGACGTTAAGGGAATACTTGTTCTTTCTATACAGGAAGTCCATTGAATTTGATGACTGCTGTTTAATTTCTATGTGTGTGCCATCGATAGCTCCTATACACTGAGGTATACCTTAGGCTTAAAAGAAAGAAATGGCAGGTAAGGTCCGCTACTGCAGGCTCAGAGTGGCAGGGAGATGTTATCAGAACCCAGATGATTGGCAATAGCTTTGACATATCTGACTATATTAGAATAGAGACCGTTTGACGGGCCAAGCCGAAAGAGTTAGCCATTATCCGTAGCCTACCTTCATTGCTCAGGTAATACAGAGTACAGACAACATTTTTGACCACATCTACTGGATCTCTCATGCGAGTCGTCCGGCCTTCAAAGCTCCAAGTAGGCGGTTTGATGCGTCTTTGCGTTTTTCTCCCATCGCTAAAGCACAAGTAGGCCTACCGCGCTCGCCTTCTGAGTTGGAGTAGAATATGTATTAAACAGTATGGCGAGTTGTAATAGGGAGGGGTTAAATAGATAAATATTTATATACGATTCTAGATTTAGTGTGGAATAGGACCAAGTTTTGTGGTGATCTATGCGGTTATGACAATGTAGCCTAAATTAACTAGGGTCTCGTGGATTTTGTCATGAGAGAGAATAGGCACTTTGACCGAGGGTTCAGCTGTTTTAGTAGGTTAGACCTACACGTATCTGTACGTCTAGGAAAGTTGAGTAAATTGATTGTATTATAAAGATGTAGGCCTACGCTGTTCTAGAGTGAACTTGCAACAGATGAATCATGATATGGCATAATATCCAACACCCTGCAAAACTCTATTGTACTAATTGAGTATGAATTATCGTTCAGGAGAGGAAGATGAAACAACTTTATCAGAGCTTTTGAAAGATGAAGTATTTGTGGATTTCTTCAACACCTTCCTCAATCTACCTGTTAGTGTTTTTGTCATGTTTTGACATTATTAATCACATCTTTTCATTTAAACTCCTTTATTTGTCACTGGTGTTTTTTTTTTTTTTTTTAAACATGTCTTTTCTGTTAATGAAGGTGTTTGGGCAGACCCCTCTGTACCTTCTGCGTGACAACAAGTGGATTCTGTGTCCTGACATTCTGCACTCCCAAGTAGCCTATTCATTCATTCATTCATTCATTCATTCATTCATTCATTCACTGGTAAATCGAAAAGGCTTGTACAAATTCTGTCAGTTGCTTGTATCTACCATGACGAGAGAAATCATTCATATGTGCAGCAGGTGAATGGAGCAGGGTTTCTGCAGTGGTTGACATCACAACGATTAACCTTGTTTAAACAAACTGAACTTTTTCATCACTACCTGCTATGCGCAGAGATCCTGCAGCTCCCATCGTCTCAAACCAAAGGTGAATGGTTAAATCAGTTTTACATGCAGTGTCTGTTTCTACATTTTGTTGAAAGATTGATACATTTGATTGATACTTTAGTAGATAAAAATATCGTAAAAGTTGTTCCTGCCTCAAAACCCGGATTGCTGCTAAAAAGGGGCGGTCTAGAATGATTGGGGAGACATGGAAAGGCTTGGTAGGTATTATAAGAACCATTTTGAGAGCTGTGATGGCAAATGGTTTCCATTGATTATTTAAAAAGGGTATGAATAATTTTGGACACACCATTTTTCATAAAAAAAATGAAAAAGATGAAAACGCTTCTTTTTCTGATTCCATGTTTCTACCACTTTGTCTTACAACGTTTTAGCACGTGGCATTGCCATTTTCAGTCAGAACAAACATATTGATAAAGAGAAAAACAACATTAAATCAATATTTACCAGGGGTATGAATAATTTTGTTCTTAACTGTATGTTCTGTGTATGTTCTATGAATATGACGGATAAATGTCTGAATCTTGTGAATAGAGGGACAGC
>NC_055968.1:31535034-31572534 GCF_018492685.1 Alosa sapidissima | reverse complement strand
GGTAGAGAGTGGCACCTGCGCCCATTTACGTGAGCTCCTGCCCTCTGGGCAAGCCATTCCATGGATTTATGCAGCGAAGCATGACATTTGTAAGGTACTGAAGAGCCAAGTTTTGGCTGTAATTGATGTTCTTAGACTTAGTCTCCACAGGAGTCCATCCTGTCCTATCAATATGCAGTGCACACACAAAATATTTGTCAGGCAGCAACGTCAACATAGCTTAGCAACATCTCACAGTTGGGTAATAGAGTTAGATGCTGATCACAGAGGCCAGAAGAGTTCCAAAAAAATCAGAGCTGACAGAAAATATTTTGAAAATTATTTTAATTAATTCAATGAAAATGCACTTACATTCAACATTCTGGAAGTGTTGCAGCTGTGTGTGTTTATGACCTCAGATGAAATGGAATGTGATTCAAATCTTGATGATGTTAACATTCACAGTTTCTCAGCACCTCCTATGACTCATTTTTGGATGAAGAGGATAAAACATTCATTATTCACCTTGTGAGTGTTATTGATTTGATGTGTCATGTTTTCAGAGTAACCATGTACTAGTTAAACTACTACTACTGTACATTCGATCATGGTTGCTGGGTTAATGATGGGTATGGAGGCGTACTGTTTTCATGTGTTCATGCATGCATGTAGGTGTAATGTGTGCACTTGTGTAATCCAATGTATGCTGATCATGTCCATCTGGTTTGGTCCAGTTTGGCAGAATGCAGTCAGTGTGTCTCACCAGAATGCTGACAGTGCCCTCTAGTGGATGGAACACGGCAGAGCAGCAGCTCAGGCACATGACGGAAGCCCTGGCTCTGTGCCACCGCTGCTGTGGCTACACAGACGCAGAGCCCCTCTCTGATGAGACCTGGGTGCTCCTGACACTGGAAGACGTGGCTGGAGGAGGGTCTATTCACCTGCACTACAAAAAGACCGGTAATGAGAATACAGTTTGGTTCCAAAACGCTACATCTCCATTTTTAAAAACATTAATTGTGTATTTCAGGTAATATCAATAAAATTGCAATTGTGTTGTTTTGATTGAGTAAAGATACATCAAACAACAATACCCAACTACAGTTCTACTGAAATTACTTGGAAAACAAATTGTAGAAAAATTATCCATTAAAATGGAGGATATAGCATTTTAGAACCAAACTCTTCAATTATATGTCCCTCAGCTTAGAGCCATTTGTGTACATTCTATTCAAATCACAGACATGGCACCCACTCTGAAAATGTATGTCATGTATAGCATATCAACATAGTTTAAACCAGGGGTCTCAAACTCAGATTACCCTACAGGCCTTTTTGCATTTTGGGGGGGCAGTACAAAAATACTTGAGGAAAAATCCACTATCATTCTGAAAACGGTAATTAAAACCCCTGAAAAATAGCTAGTTGCACGTTCATTTCACATCAGCCTATGTCTGTGCTTTTATCAAGTGAATGAATATGAGCAGCTCACCTGTGCATAACTTTTTGTATTTGAGGCTGACGTTTACTTTCTAAATAACTTGCCTTTTTTTGGCAGACAATATTCTCAAACTGCAGCGTAACAGCCAACTTTCAGTCATTCAGAAACGGCTCCTCATTATAGATAGATAGATAGATAGATATATAGATAGATAGATACTTTATTGATCCCCAGGGGAAATTCAAGGTCTCAGCAGCATACATACAACACAAACACATTCTTTAACAGCAGAAGAGTAATTAAAGTATATAATATAAAAACACAACTAAGCAGTAAGGACAGTAGAAGATAAAGAATATGCTAAATATACTAAAATACAAATTATACTAACACTTAATACAATATATAAAAATATACTAAAATACAAATAACAAAATTACAATTATAATTTAATAAATAAATATTATTTTATTTAATAAATTATATTACTTTTATATAAATTTACTTCTATTATTATTTATTTGCCTTTTTCTTCCCTCATCATCGTCTTTTTTTCTGGCTTTCGGTTCCACTGTCTCCGAAGTTATGCTGTTTTTCCTCTTCCCCTCTGTTAGGCTAAGAAAACTGTTGAGTATTCTTAAGAAGGAGACAAAAAAAAAAATGAAATGCAAAATTGATATGCAGGCCAGATCTCATTACAAATATAAATCAACCAAAACACCACAGTGGAATGGATTTGAGACCACTGGTTTAAACCTTGTTAAAAGAAACTAAACCCTATTAATACCGTATTAACCGCCTCCGTGTATTAACCTCATAGCTGAAGAAATTTTGCAAAATCAATGTGTAAGCCGCGGCTAATAGTTGGAAAATTATGATAAACAAGAAAATTACACTGACACTGATCTCTTCTATTGTGCAGATGTGTTTGATATGCCATTTGAGCAGCTGGCCTTGAAGTTTCCTAAAGTGGCAGCAGAGAGGATAAGTGTCAGCTACCATCTCTACTGTAAGGAGAGACCCCCATCAGGTACTAACAAGCTCTCACAGGCTCAGTGTTTTGCAGTCAAAGAGCAATTATTGAAATCCATTCACAATCCGTTCTACACACCGGTTTGACAACAAACATTTATGATAACCTGTACATTAGGAATAGTTGTGATATGGGGGATCCCTGAGGCTTGAGTTGTTTTATTTCACAAAAGAATATTGCTATTATACATCATTGGGGACCTTATGTACCAATGTTTTGCTGTCACTTTAACAAAAATGGGTTCTCACCCAGGCAAGGTGTAATTAGAACATTAGTCCAGCTATACCCAGGCAAGGTGTACTTAGAATATTAGTCTAGCTGTACCCAGGCAAGGTGTACTTAGAACATTAGTCTAGCTGTACCCAGGCAAGGTGTACTTAGAACATTAGTCCAGCTGTACCCCAGGCAAGGTGTACTTAGAACATCTAGCTGTACCCAGGCAAGGTGTACTTAGAACATTAGTCCAGCTGTACCCAGGCAAGGTGTACTTAGAACATTAGTCTAGCTGTACATGTCCATGTATTCAGCAAAACTGTACACTAAGGGTCATTCCACGTCAATTCAACCAGGGCCCACGCACTTAGGTCTCAAAAAATTCTGAAAAAATTACCAGGTGTACCTATGTTACCCAGGAGATACACTGTAATATTACTTTTATGTAAGATCAATACTTTCCAAGATACAGCCAGTTTTACAGGGGGAGGGTGGTGTCGATTTTGTTCAGCCTCTTTTTTTTGTCAAAGTTCACAAGCCCATAGTGGAAGAACTAAACCATGTATCAAATTGAAGAGAATTTAGATGCTACACCACAAACATTCTCTACTTGACTTGACGCTAAAACAGAAAAGAAAGGAAACACAAAATATTCCACAACAGTGATTTAATTAACGTTTTATCAATGTTTTTTTTTCATCTTTTCATGTTTACAACTTAGATAGACCCACCTCCAGAAATGTATCGTCAGCCACTACAACCAGGAAGGATTTGAAGAAGGCAAACAGTTTTTACCACACGGCATCCATGAGGCCAAGGTCTAGCCCTCATTCATTTTGACTAATACACTTCCACATTTCACGCGTGTCTACACCATATTGTGATATTAGTGCTAGTTTCATTATGTTCTTCCGAACAGAACCTATGGAGACCTGTTCCGGAACTCCACTCACCTGGACTACTTCAAGCGCTACCTGCGTTACAATAATACCCATGGCGGTCTGCTCTTCATCCAGGAAGTGGAACGCCTGCGTTCCATCGACCAGACTCCAAAGGGTGCCAAAATCCAGAAAAGAAAAATCCATACCATCGTGGAAAAGTATTTCCGACGGGATGATGCCAGTACTGATTTTATGCCTTCTTATAAACTCATATGGTTTTCTATGAAGTAATAATGTGTACCCATAGAGTCTGTTTATTAGTGATGGCTACAGTGAATATGTCCCTATACCATTCCTTGCAGCTGATTTCCTGCAGTGCAGTGCAGACATAATTAACAAGGTGGGCACCATGAGAACAGTGACCTGTGAGATCCTGTACACCATCCAAGATGTGGTTAACAAGTCCCTGGAGGCGGCATGGTAATCTATGAGCTCAAAAGTACAGCAGTTTAACTCAAGAGCAGTCTGTGAAGCCAAGCCTTACATCAAGTGTCTAAGTACTTCAGCAGTTAATAAGTTCAATGGACTTTTATGTCAATGTATGTCATTGTAATACTTATAGTACGTTTCAAGGTCAGTAACATGTTCTTATATGCATTGCTTGTTTTACTTGTTACGCACAGTACAGAAAATGTGATGGGGATAGTTACTGTAAAGTGCAGCGGTCTCGCTGGACTATAAAAGCAATGAAAAAAAAATGGAAAAAGCAGACTATTTACACAGCGCACTGCTATGTTTGAGTAATATTTGTCTGTACTGTTTAGGTCTGTAAATCATTTGTCTGTGATGTTTCATTTCCATGGCGCCAGGTTTAAGCAGTACCAGGACATCTTCCCCGCCTGTTCCACTGTGGTCCCTGACACCACTGCCAGAGAATCCATCATCAAAAGCAAACTGGTGAAGCACTTTGGCCTTATTTTGTCAACTTAGGAATTCAGAAATGGTTTCCAATGAGTGTTTTGTATTTTCCTATAGTCATTGTCAGTTTCAGAAATGCCTAGCTCCGGTTACAGTAACAGCAAAGTAGGAGGCCACACATGGATTGTTAAAGGGATATTCTACCATTTGGGGAAATTTTCCACCTCCCCTTGAGTTAAATAATTGAGTTTTACCTTTTCCCCAGTTCATCCAGCCGTTCTCTGAGCCTGACAGTAACACTTTTAGCTCCAGCTCATTGAATCAGATTAGACCGTTAGCTTATAGCAGAGATGCTAACGGTCAGATCTGATTCAATGAGCTGGAGCTAAAAGTGCTATTGTCAGACTCAGAACGGCTGGATGAACTGGGGAAAGGTAAAACTCAATTCTTTAACTCAATGGGAGGTGGAAAATGAGTATTTCCCCATATGGTGGAATATCCCTTTAAAGCAGAAGGTGTTAAATGTGAAAGTAACTGAATGTCAGTGTGAAGATAAAAGTGTAAAGTGATGTGGGTAGTGCCATGCACAGGAATTTCGCAAGTGCTAGATGCATTGTGCATAAACCACATGACAGTTTTGACAGTTTTTCAAGTATATTGACTGCACTGGTGTACTACCTGTATATACTACATTTCAGACGCTCAGTGGTGTTTTATGCCCCCAACGTCGTCTTCCAGGCAGCGCTGGCACCGCTGACTAAGCACCTAATCCTAAACCTAACCCCAACCCTAACCCATGCCTAACCCTAGTGCCTTTCAGGCAGTGCTGCTTTTTAAGACAACGTTGGGGGCATAAAACACCAAGGGCCCTATCATGACATTCTAAAGTCCATCGTCACTCGTCAAAAGTCTATTCAAATTTAGTAGGATGTCCAGTTCACATTGGGAGGGGTTTCGTTATCAAACGTGGAGCGCATGGCGCAACAAGGTGTTCCTAGGTTTTTTAATCAGTCATATGGGTGTGTTTGGGGCATAACATCATTTTAAACCAATGAGAATGATATCTGTCATTCCCTTTAACGGCGCAAAGCGCGATATGTCAAATAAATGCATCGGTATTTTGGCATTCAACGGCGCATTTGAAGGAGGCTGCTTGCGAGACGGTATGGAATAGTCATTCTTAAACCATGCTTTACTAAAACCTAGCATAGCCTTCACGCATTTGCACTCGTCTATTATTTGAACTCATTGGCAAAGTGAAACTAACTTCACCAAGGAGTCAGTCAACGACAAGAGCAGTTACTTTCACTATTGACTGACAATGGGTTACCACCGAAAACATAGGCTTAAAACACTTACCCTAACTTACCCGAAAGCAACACTTACCCTAATGTTGCTCAAATGACTGAATAAAACAACATTTATCCTGCAGAGGAGTTTCTTATATCTCGTGACAGTGCGTCTTCAGCTGTGCTCCATACGTGTCTCTCGCCTCTCCCCTAATCACTTTTAATCGTCATTACCAATTTGCAAATGATGGTGAATAACTACTCATCATGAGATGTACAGTATTTCGTAATATCTTTATTCTAATTATGTTTCCCATTGTAATCGTGCAATTTGTAATGCTTTACATGGACGTGCGCTGGTGTGCGTTCATGAATGATAGAAGGATGCCAATATGACTGTTGACATGCGCTCTTAAAATAGCATATGAACAACTCGCCATTGACTTCTGACCAGGTTTAGGTGGTGTATGATAGCGATTTTTAGACAACGCGCCAGGCCCCTCCCTATTGCCACACCCCTGGGCGCAATGCTTGAAATATAAACGTGCAAAATACCGAATTCAACTTTGTGCGGGTGAATAACGAACTTTACGCCATGCGCTGGTACCCAAAATACAGCCCCAAGAAACCATTTCAGACGGTTACCAGTCGGTTACAAGCTAACTGTGGCATGTATGAAACCACTCGGCCCGGGTGTAACCAAGGCAAACATCAGTGCAGTTCAGTACCTGGTTTCTTTCACACGCACCGTTGGGAATTGTGGCCAAATAGTTCAGTCTTCGTTTCATCTGACCAGATGATTTTACTTCTCATGGTCTGAGAGTTATTCAGGTGCTTTTTTGGAAACCAGATTTTGGAAATCTGTTCCCTCTACCATAAAGGTCTGATTGGTGGAGTGATGCACTGATGTTTGTCCTTCTTTACGCTTCTCATCCTCTCAAAGGAACTCTGGATGTCATTCATAGTGACCATTGGGTCCTTGGTTACCATCTGTCTCGGATTACTTAGTTTGACTGAGCGGCCAGATCTAGGAAGACTGTTGGTTGTTCCAAACTTTTCCATTTGAGAATGATGGAGGCTACCGTGCTCTTGGGCACTTACAATGCTGCAGAAATGTTCTTGTATCCTTCACTAGATTTGTGTCTTCACAGAACCCTGTGAACCCAGGTCTACAGACAATTCTCTCGACCCTTGTGGCTTGGTTTTAACTCTCACATACATATCAACTGTGAGACCATATATAAAGGGATGTGTGCCTCTCCTAATAAATTCCAGTGAATTCATTTAGGCACAGGTGGACTCCAGTCAAGTTGTAGAAGCATCTCAAGGACCATTGATAGAAGTAGGAGGCACCAGAGCTCAATTGCAAGCGTCATAACAAAGGGTCTGAATACTTATGTAAATGGAATATTTCAGTCTTTTATTTTTTATGAATTTACGAAACACTCCAAACACCTGTTTTTTGGTGGAGTGTTGGAGTATTGTGTGTAGATTGATGAGATAAAAAATGAATTGAATCCATCTTACGATCAGTCTGAAAAATAACAAAATGTGGAAAACTTGAAAGGGTCTGAAAACTTTCCGGTTGCACTGTATATACAGCACCGTAGTGATTCTGATTTACAACTCTTTCACCAGTGGTCAGGGCCAGTCCTACGCTATTATGAGCCGTGGAGCAACATCGAGCACCAGCCCCCCTCATCATGGCTTGAGTGCTAAGAAAATATACGGGTCGCGACTTAATGAACACGGGAAATTGTGGGTCCCAAAGCCAGACCAGTTAAGAACCACTGATTTAGATCAACCATACAATTGCAAGCAACCATGCCACAGCGGGCTACTGCATTAACGTCCTCATTGTCCTGCCGTAAAACTTTACGCCTCAGTATCCTCAAACTCGTCTGCCGTCTGAACGTTGAGCCAAGAACCGTATACCTGTTGTGTATTTTCTGCCTCCTTGTTTGTATTTACTATGTTGGAGGTCAAAGGTCAAGTCAATGAACACTCTGAGTGCGATATCTCAAGAATGCCTTGACATACATGCCTGAAATTTGTGTTTGTATGGACTCAAAGATGAAGTGAATTGATGTTGGAGGTCAAATGTCAAGGTCAAAAACACCTTGAGTGTTATATCTCAAGAACGCCTTGACACACAAGGTCTTTTGGTATGAGGGTTTGTATGAACTCAAAGATTAAGTGATTTATTGTTTTGTTTTTTTCAAGGAATTTCCCCACCAACATTAAGCCAGCAGCTTTCCATCCACTATTGTAATTCCTCTGGCATTACATTTCTAGTTTGTATTTACTATCCTCTGTTTATGTTCTTTTCTTTTCTGGCTACCAGATTTGTTTACAGACATTTTCCCACTATTTTAGCCTACCAAGAACATAATCAGTTTTGACCCTTGCCGATGGGCTAACATGCTACTCCCCACGGGAGAGGGGGGACATTTGATACATTTTTAAAAATAAATCGTTATCAGCCAATAGGGAAACTGCCTGAAGCAACATACAGGGCCTCTCTGTGCTGCTAAGTGAGACACAATTAGCAATGAATGCACTTAATGCAGAATAAGCACAGAAAGCATTTTTTTCTGGCCTCCCCTCCAGACCGGGGCCTGGTGCAGTTGCTCACGTTGCTACCCATCCAGAACCAGCCCTGCCAGTGGTGAAGATTGTTTTTTACCCTCTCTCTCTCTCCCCCCCCCCCCCCCCCTCTCTCTTTATTTCTGTCTCTCTCTCTGTCTTTTGGTCTCTCCATCCCTCTCCCCACAGAAAAATGTCTGGACCATTCTGAGTGGCTTCATCAAGGGTGTATGCAAGTTCAAGGCGGGTATGGCCAATACCAATACCCGTAGCGAGTTTGAGCAGTTCCTGCATCAGCAATACCTGGTCTTCTCTGACCGTAAGTACCCAGTCCACTCTGACTGCAAACACAGCAGAGAGCCTGAGAGTTGGCATACAGTGGCATAGCAAATAGTAGGCAAGATGACCAGTGGCTGTCTCTTACAGCGTGCGGCGTGAGCCGAAGTCCATCGTCACTGGACATGTCAAAGACATACACGTCCAAAGAGGACGATACCGCTCCCCTCAAGACACGCCTCATCAATGATAAGCCCTTGATTGTGGACTTCCTGGTCAATGATCTCTCCTTCTACTTGGAGTGTGAGAGGTGAGACTATGTAACATCACCTGACATCACATTCAAATAACCTTCATTCCAGGAAATGCATTTTAATTTTATATATATAAATATATGCACAAAAGAGGACCAAGCAATCTGGAGAAATTCTGTAAGGAATGTTCGAAAATCCCCTGCCTTGTATTTTCCAACTTTATGAGATGTTGTAGAAGAAGACTAAGAGCTTTACAAAGAATAAAATATAGGGCTGCTAATAATTGTGCCGCTTGTGTTTTTGTTTAAAAACAACAAAATAAATATTTCTTTCTTCTCAGAATGAATATGCTAATCTTGAAGGGTAAACCTTGTAACCCCTCACTGCTCCCCGAGCGCCGCCGTTGTAGCAGGCAGCTCACTGCGCCGGGATTAGTGTGTGCTTCACCTCACTGTGTGTACACTGTGTGCTGTTTGTGTTTCACTAATTCACCGATTGGGTTAAATGCAGAGACCAAATTTCCCTCACGGGATCAAAAAAGTATATATACTTATCCTATACTTATATACTTAAACATTTTTCCTCATTGTTTTCATTGTGAAACTAAGATAAAATGCCAAATAATTCTTTATGACTTTTTTTTTACTCATCTTTATCAGGGGCGCCAATAAATATTCATAAATAATAATACTGTAAACTAATATAATATCGTTATTCTTTTGCACAAAACCATATGGACATACAGATATCATATATCAGACCTGATATGTGAATAAATTCCCTCTCTCCCTCCTTCTCTCTCTTACGACAGTATAGTATATATAGGCCTACTCTTTTGAGAGAAATTTGACAAACATCAATAGTGTCATCTTGTTACTACCGTATTTACTTACAGTTTTATAAAATACTGTAGTACTCATAGACTGTAAAATATAGTGGCACTGTACTGCCATGGCTATCCTTCCCTTTGTTAGCAGAAAATGCACCTACCATCTAATACGGGAACATGTATCTCTATCATCCTCAGGTTATTTGTATTGTATGTAGGTATCATTAAATGATTAAAAGGTGTTATTAAATTATTGAAAGGTATTATTAAATGATTAAACGGTATTATTAAATGTTACTCCAAGATCTTTTGCATTGTGGCTTGATTTGTGCCTTACTCAATGATGCACTTATTAGAGGGGATGCATCCCCTCTATTGAAATCCTGTGACTTCTTCTTCTCATTAGAGGGAATGCATCCCCTCTATTGAAATCCGGAGTCTTATTACAATGCATGAAAATGCACTGTACTGTTCTTCCTAGGCAACTTCTTCTTATTACAGTGCATGAAAATGCACTGTACTGTTCTTCCTAGGCAACAACTTATTACAGTGCATGAAAATGCACTGTACTGTTCTTCCTAGGCAACAACAACTTCTTTTTCTTATTAGAGTGCATGAAAATGCACTCTACTGTTATCCGAATTATTCTTAATATTATTATTATTATTCTAACGCTTTTTGTGCGTTTAATACAGCTTCAACCGTTTAACTTAGAAAAACTTTTTAAAAATCCCCATAGACTTAACATTGTTGATTGTGACATCATAATACGCCCGTTAAGCAATTAGAATCCTATGGCAGGTGTTCAGGCCAGCTGGATCAACTGCCAGTCTCAGGCTTTAAGCATACAAACTGGTCTTATTAAGACTACACATCCTGTTCAACTGCTTCCTCTGCCAAAAAACTGTTTCAAAATAAAAGTCCTCACTACAATATTTCACTGTTAAACAATTTAACCCTTTAAACCAGACATGTGGACTTGAGTCACATGACTTGGACTCGAGTCATGATTTTAATGACTTCAGACTCGACTTGGTAAAATTCGGCATGACTTGCGACTCGACTTGGACTTGCATACTATTCACTCGAGACTTGACTCGGACTTTGCCTCTTTGACTTGTAATGACTTGACATGTCTTGAGTCAAACAATACATTTCCTGATCGTGGACCAGTCACCCCAAAGATGCTTTCACTTCCGCGACGAAAAAACAAAACACATAGTGGACACAAACGGCAATGCACAGTGCAGTGCTGCTGTTACCACCATGCATCACGCACTGTGTGTAGGGCACCAAGAGACAGAGAAAGGACCAACATCATTGTTGATGATGATTGATATCTCCTTTTAAATATAAGAAACGTATAAAAGGAAATCATGAAGGCAACAAAGACGAGATTAGAGGAAATTGCGGATTTATTCGGTCCTCACTACTGTTATAAACTGTGAGAGCCAGGGCACTTTGACATAGGCTGCACTCACTGTGATTGGGAAAATGGAAAAGAATATAAAGTTGTCTTTGCCTTTGTGTAATGGAACTGGTGAGTCTTGAAGTCTTCAATAATTCGTTTACATGAAGCACATGATATTATACCGATTGAAACACATTCCACTTAGCTAGGTGCTACTGGCTACCAGGCTCATAATTCACTTTTAATTGCAAACAGAAAATGTCTAGCAAGCATCATGTCATTACATGCTTTTATTTCCAAAGGAATAAAAGCTGTTTGTGCCAACCTAATATCATGCTTACTGTTAATATTGTGCTATACATGTAGCACAAACAATGTTAGAGTTTGTGGACTAGCCATAGGCTATATTTGAACGGAGCTAAAAAGATCATTAGGAGAACGTGTGGACAGTGGCACACAATGGGCTAAAAGTGACAGTGCATCATTTACAAATAAGGTAAACAGCATCACATACTTTAAAACAAAATTACTGTGTCATTATTATCATTTAAATAATATAGAAGTGTTTTATTTTTACCTTTGTGGTTACTCAGTAATTTTGTGATTTATGCTGTATTTAATATGCCATAAGAAGCTTTAGTATTTAGGGAGAAAATGTAGGCTACTTTTTAACCGCAATTAATCTAGATTAATTCATTTCAAAAATATGAGGTTAATTAGTTATTTTTTAATCGTTTGACAGCCCTAATAAAAACGTAAAATATTTAACCGCAGCAATTTACTAATGTAGCCTATGTGACGATTCTTCTCGTCACCATTTATTGTAATCATTAACCATGACCTTGGCTTCCCTTATGAGTTGCCACTGGCAGACAGTCTAATAATTGTTTGCAGGCAAATCTGTGGCCTATCGCAGTGAAATGCCATCAGTAAAATTATTACTCATCCTTACAGTGGATGCCGCAATTTGGAAAAACAATATATATTTGCTTCTGTGCTGAGTGTCATGTAGCTATCCATTTCGTACAGATTACTCAGGTATGCTCAGGCGTAGGCTATATTTCACAGGTATGCACATGCATATATCGTAAAAGATTTCATGACAGAACCATTGAACATATTTTAATCTGTATTTATAAAAAAAATACTGTAGATTAGATTGATGTGTTAAAATTATGATCGATTGTCTAATAATGTCATTATTAAGTGAAGAGTACCTGATGACTTGTTCAGGACTTGAAAAAGATTGGGACTTGGACTTGGACACGACTTGGCTTTGATGTGACTTGGACTTGGACTCGACTTGCTCTTCTCTGTCTTTACTTGGGACTTGACTTGGACTTGGAAATTTTCAACTGTTCAGCCATTGTAACTGTTACTTGTCATCAACTATGACTCCTACCCACTGTAGCTAGTTAGCATGGTTAGCATAGTTAGCATGTTAACATTGTTAGCATGCTAGTTAACATTTTTAGCATAACTGCTAAAAATGATTAGCTAGGTTAGCTAAGTCACATGGTTAGCATAGTTAGCATGTTAACATTGTTAGCATGCTAGTTAGCATAACTACTAAAAATGATTAGCTAGGTTAGCTAAGTCTCATAATTAACATAGTTAGCATGTTAGCATTGTTAGCATGCTAGTTAGCATAACTACTAAAAATGATAAGATAGGTTAGCTAAGTCACATGGTTAACATAGTTAGCATGTTAGCATTGCTAATATAGTTAGCATGTTTAGCAAAACTGCTAGAAAACATTAGTTGGCTAAGTAGCATGGTTAGCATAGTTAGCATGTTTATCAAAATTACTAGAAAACGTTAGCTAAGTAGCATGGTTAGCATGTTAGCATTGCTAGCACTGCTATAAAACATTAGCTAAGTAGCATGGTTAGCATAGTTAACAATCTTAGCATAACTGCTAACAAACATCAGAGCCATTCCAACTTTCAGTTATCGTCAAATATCTACCTATACACAGCCATTAAACTATTTGAATATCAACATTCATTAAACTGCTAGAAAACGTTAGCTAAGTTAGCTAAGTAGCATGGTTAGCATGTTAGCATTGCTAGCACTACTATAAATCATTAGCTAAGTAGCATGGTTAGCATAGTTAAAAATCTTAGCATAACTGCTAGCAAACATTAGAGCCATTCCAACTTTCAGTTATTGTCAAATATCTACCTATACACAGCCATTAAACTATTTGAATATCAACATTCATTAAACTTCCAGTCTGTCAACAACTTTTAAACTATTTACCTTCAACTTTTAAACGGTCTACTTTTAAACTATCATTAAACTATCTATTAAACTAGCTGTCTATCAACAACTTTTAAACTATCTACTGTCTATCAAGAACTTTTAAACTATCTACATTCAGCTTTTAAACAGTCTACTTTTTAAACTATCAACTTTTATTAAGCTATGCAACCGCCATGTCTATCCTAGCATCACCGTAGTAACCATCTCTGTATTATCTGTTTTAACTATACATGATATTTTACATTACAACTTAAGCATTTTCATGCACTGGTAATTCCTTGGAATTGCATTTCTAGTTTTTCTTATTATTATTATTCCGCTTACCACTTTTTCCATACGCAATTTCTCTTCAACAGTTTAACTTAGAAACTTCATTCAAACGTTGTAACGTAGGTCTTCAAACGTATCAGGTTGCTATGTCTTTTCAACTTTGAAACTTTTATACTTTTTAAACTATTAAAGAAAAACTTTTTAAAAATCCCCATAGACTTAACATTGCCGATTGTGACATCATAATACGGCCATTAAGCAATTAGAATCCTATGCCAGGTGTTCAGGCCACCTGCAGCCTCAGGCTTTAAGCATACAATCTGGGTCAATTAAGACTACACATCCTATTGAACTGTTTCCTCTGCCCAAAACTGTTTCAAAATAAAAGTCCTCACTACAATAATCCACTGTTAAACAATTTAACCCATTAAACTACTGAACTTTTTCCATTCAACTTTTAAACGGTCTACTTTTAAACTATCTATCTATTAAACTAGCTGTCTATCAACAACTTTTAACTTCTCATCAACTATCCTACCCACTGTAGCTAGTTAGCATTGTTAGCATAGTTAGCATGTTGGCACAATTAACATTTTTTGCAAAACTGCTAGAAAACATTAGCTAAGTTAGCTAAGTAGCATGGTTATCATAATTAGCATGTTAGCATTGCTAGCATGGTTAACATTTTTAGCAAAACTGCTAGAAAACATTAGCTAAGTTAGCTAAGTAACATGGTTAGCATAGTTGGCATGTTAGCATTGCTAGCATGGTTAGCATTTTTAGCAAAACTACTGGAAAACATTAGCTAAGTTAGCTAAGTAGCATGGTTATCATAATTAGCATGTTAGCATTGTTAGCATGGTTAACATTTTTAACAAAACTGCTAGAAAACATTAGCATGTTAGCATTTTAACATAGTTAACATTTTTAGCAAAACTGCTAGAAAACATTAGTTAAGTTAGCTAAGTAGCATGGTTAGCGTAGTTATCTTTGTTAGCATAGTTAAAATTGTTAGCTACAACTTTTAAACTATACATTCAACTTTTAAACTGTCTACTTTTAAACTACCATTAAACCATCTATCTATTAAACTAGCTGTCTATCAACAACTTTTAAACTATCTACATTCAACTTTTAAACGGTCTACTTTTAAACTATAAACTTTTATTGAGCTATGGAACCACCATGTCTATCCTAGCATTACCGTAGTAACCATCTCTGTATTATCTATTTTATTTAACTATACATGATATTTTACATCTCAACTTTTGCATTTTCATGCACTGGTAATTCCTTGAAATTGCATTTCTAGTTATTATTATTATTTTTCTTTTTACCTTTTTGTGCACGCTATTCAGCCCAAACCGCTTAACGTACAAATTTGGTTGAAACACCGTTCCGTAGATCTTCCAAGGCTTTACCGTCCTATCCGTTTTTCATTTTTGAGATATTTGTAATTAAAAGTGTATTTTTCCCCCATAGACTTGGGGGGGGGGGGGGGGGGGGGGGGGGCGGCTCTAATGTCATAATAGAGCCAGCTGCGCTCGTTAAGTAGTTCTCAGAGCAGTTCCCAGGCTAATCAGAACACTGGCACAGGTGTCACCTGTGAGGAATCCAACTGTCTCGGCTTCTAAGCATACAATCTAGCTCTACCTGAACTACACATCCTGTTAAAGTGTTTCCTGTGTGTCAAAATAAAAGTCCCAGCCCTATCTCATAAATTAAGCATTATATCTCCAGAACGGCTTGACGTACATGCTTCAAATTTGGTACGAGTGTTTTTATGGACTCAAAGATGAAGTGAGTTGATGTTGGAGGTTGAAGGTCAAATGTCAAGGTCAAAAACACCTTGTGTGATATCTCAAGAATGCCATGTCACACAAGATTCAAATTTGGTTACTCCAAAAACACCTTTGCAGGTATCACAATTACCCTACCAACCAGCTAGCAGCAAGCTCAACAGCCCCACCAACACCCTAACCAGCAGATTGCATCCCCTCGTGTAATTCATCGGAATTGCATTTCTAGTTGTTATTGTACTCTACCTTTTTTAAATTGTTCCTAGAAATTTTGAGAGAATTGCTTTAAAAAGCTTAAACTGTTTACCATGTTGTTAGTCGCTTTGGCTAAATATGTGTCAGCCAAATGTAATGTAATGTAATGTAATGTAATATTTGTAAATTGCTTTGGCTAAAAGCACATCTAAATGAACACATGCAAATGTAGGTATGTATGTTTGATGTAGGTTCCGGAGCCTGGCAGACTCTGGCAAAGCTATGGCGGTTGCCGGCTTGTACGGGGAAAACGACTATGCCATGCTTCACCAGAAGGCTGACATGATCATCAAACTCTTCCTCAAGTCTGAGTTCTCGCCTAAACTTAGGGTAGGTGACCGTTTACCTATCATGGTGTAGGGTGCTGTGCTTGGTATGACCAGAAGGGGTCACCATTACATAAACTTATTCTTGCTGATTGCTATTCTGTGATGTACTGAGATTTAAAACATTTTTTAATCTTTCAGATCTTCCAAGGTATGATGAAAAAGTGACAAAATATTGGGATAGTGAAGACTGTTAAAACGACTTTTGATGATGTAAGAGAAATGAGTGATGGCACTCTCTTTCCAGATAAACATCGCCGAGTTCCAAAGAGACAGCATCCTTCAGCTCTTTTACTCTGGCCGGGTGGACCGCACCCTCTTCTACCTGGCCATCGTGACCGTCTTCCCCATTCTGATGATCTGCTGGAAGAAGTACGCCGTCTCTTTGTTCACACGTGTGGAGGCTCTCGGCTCCAGGCTCTGTAATCCTTATTAGCATAGCAGCATATATGACATTACATTACATCTTGACTGACAAATTTATATAATAATATACAAATAAAATTGAATTGAAGTGTCTTGATTGATAGCTTTAGTTGATTTTAGGTGAGATGTATTCTTTTGTACTCATTACCTATCCCCTCCCCCTTGAAATTCCCCTGGGGATCAATAAAGTGTCTATCTATCTATCTATCTATCTATCTATCTAGGTTTTGTGCACATCGGGTTATGAAGAAACTGTTTGGGGAGAAAGCAGTGAAGACGCCGAAGATGGGGGGACAGAAGGCGGCCAATCCCGAGGCCTCTCCAGACCACTTGGAGGTTAAGGACATTAAGGACGACTGGTACCATAAAGTCAAGACCATCGTATCCCTGACTGGTGAGTGCGCATCCAGACACAGAAAGAAAGTTTGCCATTGTAGGAAACTCACTCTGAGATTGAAGCAACGACAATGGCTTCAATCTTACAATGGCTTCAATCGTGATTAGATTCAACTTTATTGTCATTGTGCAGAGTACAAGTCCAGAGACAACGAAATGCAGATTTCTAAATGATATGTTTTCTTTTATTGTTTGTGTGTGTGTGTGTGTGTGTGTGCGTGTGCGTGTATGTCTATGGTGGTGTTTTTCAGATGAACATACCATTGTACGCTTCACTGTTCAGCGAGGCCTCAAACTGATCGTTCCACAGAACAAGGTTTACATGAAAGGTAACCAGTTCACGCCCTCACCAAAACTGACCACCGCACTTTAAAGAGCACAGAAGATATCATCTGATTGTAGTCATTTGTTATGATTCAATAACAGTATATTTGTATAGTGAAAGCACTTCTGTCTTTGTGGGCAGAGTGCCCAGGCAGTGACTTGCTGTCCAAGATTCCCAGTGGGCACCGTGGGCTGCCGGCATTTGGAGCGCCAGAGTGAGTACATCAGAACTCAGACACTGCACGCACGCACGCACACACGCACACACACAAATACAGTGTAATCCCCCCCCAAAAAAACAAAACCCCAAAAATCCCCAAAATTTTAAATGTAACACTATTTATATAGCACATTTTAAACAACAGAAGTTTAAATAAGGACAAGGATATACTCTTTAAATATTTTTGGTTATTCATTTTATTTAAATTGTTGGTGTGTGGATATTATGATAGCCTGATGATATTGTATGTTTGTGGCATCCTCTACTCTTATGCCCTTGATCTAGCATACTTGAATACTTGATATTCTGCATTTTGTACTTTCATTGTCAGAATCAGTTACTGATTCATTTGAAATATTTCAACTGTTTAAAAGATAATGTGGATTGAAAATTGCACTGGTATCAATAATACATTTTTTTATACTTTGTAAATGTATTAAAGCATTACACAAAATGTGTTATTGATACCAGTGATACCAATATGTGTAAAAGCTGCAAGGGTCTCATAGAATATATTTTATATGATAGTGCTTTATTTCATTTCTTTTCTCTGGAATTGTAGAAATCTTAGCTTTACCATTAAAAATAGTCCAATCTCATGTTTTTTGTATGACTTTGTGAATATGAATGTGTGAGAGTGTCCGTATTTTCACATTCAAATAGTCTCTTGCTCTTCTTCTCTCCTTCCTTTTATCTCCCTCTCTCCTTCCTTCTTCCTCTCCTTCTTTCTCTCCCTCTCTCTCTTTTCTTCTCCCTCTCTCCTTCCTTCTCCCTCTCTCTCCTTCCTTTTCTCCCTCTCTCATTCCTTCTCTCCTCTCTCCTTCCTTCTCCCTCTTGCTCCTTCGCTCACTCTCTTGTTAGTTTTGCATTATCAGAAGTTCAGGTGTTCTAGTCAGGGTAGTTCTTTTTTGAGTGTGTATATGTGTGAGTTTGCCAAAGTACATGCATAATCCTGATTTCTCTCTCTCTGTCTCTCACATACACACTCTCTCTCTCTCTCTCTCTCTCTCTCTCACTCTCGCTGGTCTCTCTCTTTCTCTTGTTCCAACACCCCCCCCCTCTCTCTCACTCCCTCTCTCTCTTTCTCTCCTCTCTTTTCTCTCTCTCTCATCACCAGTTCCCTGGGGCTGGAGGCCCCTCCTCAGAAGCAGTCCAGGTGAGCTTTTCTTGCTCTATTCACACGGGACGGCATGCAGCCGCACTCTTTCCTATGCCCTGTCAGGCACCTCGGTGAAGGTGGCAAACACGCTAAAGCAGCCTAATGAGCATCAACACACACACACACACACACACAAACACATACACATACACATACACACATACACACATACACATACACACACACACACACACTCACACACACATATATAGGCACACACACGTCTGTGTGAATATGTAGACACACACACACACGCACTTGTATCGTGGCACATTTGCACCATGTCTCTGTGGAGATGTGCTGGTGATAAGAGCCAGCGTGTGTGTGAAAAGCAACACTCTCACACATCTCGCATAGTTCTTTTAACACGGCTTCAGCTTTTCGTTAGCAGGCAGCGGGTGGAATGAAAACAAAGACAGAATACAAATTATCTTAGCAGCGAGAGTTCTTCAGCTGAATTCTCTGTGGCTCTTATGTTGTATCACCCTCCTTTCTCCGTTATCCAGTAATACCCACCTCCAACATCCAGAGGGCGCCCCTGCATCAGGAGTAAGTTTGTTGTCTGTTGCTGAGGAGCTCTAGGCAAAGAGACAGCCACTATCATTTCAAACGAGCACAAGGAATAAAAGTCATCTGCAGCAATTGTGTAGATGTTAATTGATTTTTTTGGGCATCAACTTTTTTTTTTTAGACAGATTATGGAGTTGGGTCATTTTGTATAGGTACAATATAGCAGGTCCATGTTTTCCTTTCATGGAATAGTAGAAAATATGGGGTCCATTGATGCTTCCTGTGCTTTGTAGCAGCAATCCATTGTAGTGGTCCTTTAACCTCAGAGAAATGACACTGAGTGGGGACACCCATTACTGGTCAGTTTGCTCCTTCAATAAGCGCGGTAATTAGCTCATTTATGCACTTACATGTCATAAAAAGGCTCACATCTCTTCGCTAATTAGGCCCACATCAAAAGACATGCTCGGCACAATAGGAAATGGCTGTAGAATTAGTATGCAGAACAATGCTTTTACATATCAGACAATTAATCTACACTGCAATTTTTGAATTAAAAAGTTTTCAAACATTGAAATAAGTAGGACAGGCCAGTGGAGAAATCATTATTGTATGTGGTCTGGCTCTTAGTGAAATGGCGCCTTTGTTACCATCGAGAAAGCAATTAAAACGGGGGGAGGGATTGAGAAGGCGTCTATTCTCTAAGAAATTTGTCGGCCTCACAATGCTCAGGGAGAGATGGAGGGAGGAGAGAGATAGAGAGAAGAAGAAGAGGAAGAGAAAACTAGTGCACATTGAAGCAACTGCCCAGTTTGATTTGAATTGTGGCTCACAGTGAATGGAAAAGAGAAAATGTTCCACTTTCAAAAAAAAAAAAAAAACGAAGGAAAGAGCGATAGAAAGAAAAAAAGGAGAAAAAAGTGTAAGAGGAGCGTGGCGCTAATTCCCAGCGACGGAAATCCTGTTTATCCTTGTTATTGTTCGGGAGAAGATGAGTATATCTGATACCTTGTCAGAGTTATTAAAAATGACGCTCGGCACAGTGTGAAGCCGTAGGCTGCCGTAGGCCCCGCTTGTTTCATCATACGTTGTGACGTTAGTCTTTTCAGGCTGCGCAGATTCCCTCCATGCCACTCCGCTGCTGCTGCTGCGGCGGCTTTCACACAGTTTCAGGGGAAAGTGTTCACATTTAAGCTGTGCATTAAAACACTTCTTTCTGACCCCTGGACACTCCAATAGTGACATCACGTTAAGGTGTTCTAGATTAGATTGTGCTCTTGAAATGAGACAATCTGATAACAAATACATCTCAGACAATTGTTAAGACATTTTTAAACAGTATTTTTGAACTAAATATAAATTGTGCTTACACCAGTTGGAATGGAGATTAGCCAAAATGCTGTGAAATATTTCCACATGTTTGGATTTATCCATTATAGAGGCTTCGGAGTAGTGCGATACGACATCAAAGCAAAATCTAGTTGGAAGCAAAATATGGCATTGAATTTAAAATAAACTTACAAGGCGCAGGGGAGAATGTTAAGCTCTCTTGATGTGGCTTGCCAAGTGTTCTCCTCAGCCCTAATGAGGGCTCGCTGTCTAATTAAGCATGGCACGGAAGCATTAAAGTACGGGACACAGACTGGATCACAACTGCAGCCTTGTGGTTTGTGACTCTGGGGGCAAACGCCCGAACGTTTAGAGTTCCAGCGTGCGTCTGCGTCGCCATGCCAACCTCCCCCCTCCACACATCAGCTAAATGTCAAGTCCACAGCCCTAGCACTGAGAGCCGCCCCACAGGCAACAGACAACTATTCATTTCTCTAAAATGAGCTCTTTTAATTAAACAAACGGGCAGAAAAATGAAGAGTGAAAAAAGGAAGAGAGAGAGAGAGAGAGAGAGAGAGAGAGAGAGAGACAGAATCCCCAAGTGGCGAGGAGTTCATTAATATTTACAAACCCTGTGGGTTGGTAGACCCGATTCTCTGCTCCCCTCTCTCCTGTACTGTAGGGAGCTTAAGCCTTGTGGAGTATTATGCAGTTCCTGGCCCCGCTTAAGACCCAAACAGTGTTTACATCTCCGGCCTCTTGCTGTTACTAGCATCTACTGTAAAATAAAATCACTGAGGAGCAGAGTGCATTTCCTTTCCTTAGGGGAACTGTATTGTGCAGACAGGGCAGATTCAGTATGGGTGGTTCCAATGCATGTAATAATATACCAGCCATATTTGTTTCACTTGAATTGCATTTATTTATAGAGCGCCATAAACAATGTCCATTGTCTCTGTGTGTGCTTTATGTAGAGCCAAGGGCCGATCTGGTTACAGAGTGCACTGTTGAGCTTTTCATACGCACACTAACAAGAAGTAATCATCTGCCATGTTAAGAAATACCAAACAGAGCAATTCTGAACTTGACCATATGGAACCCACGCAGTCCTCACAAGTGCGGACCACATACCAGCACTTGTTTTTCTTCCCAATCAAATTCAAATTAGCTTTGATTACATCAATTTTGTCATAGACAATCATCTGAAACAATTCAGACTTGATGTCTATTGCAATTTCAGAAGTTGAAATGGTTAGTGGGAAGGGAAGCTGCACAGATGGTTAATTTTTAAAGAGGCTTCTGAAACATGGCCAGCCACCTTCAAAGGAGCCCCAAAGGAGAGTGCTGCAGACAGACCACTTGGATCAGCATTAACAGCAGAACTATAATAAAACTCCTTACAGGTGGATACATTGGTGTAACAATAAATGATGGTTCCATCATATTTTCCGCTGATTATCGTTAACAGAAACAATAGAATAGTGAAATATGTCTGCACACGTTTAAATTTACAGTATGTGGGAGGTTCAAAATGAGTGCTCATAAAATATAAATGAACTCTTATGTTGTTGACGTGTGTGTCCTGATGATGGTGAGTTGGTAAGGGAGTCTTGCTTTTGCCCTTATTGTCTTAAGCAAGACAGTAACAGCTGAGCTGAGTCAGGCATGACCACAGACAGACACACACACACACACACCAAACACACACACACATACCACACACCACACACACACACACACACACACACACATACCACACACACACACACACACACACATACCACACACCACACACACACACACACACACACACACACACACATGGCCAGTCACTGGTGCTCTCAGCTGTGTGTTGGGGTCCAGTTTCTGGGCATCGTGGTGCTGCTCCTAATAGACAATTTGTCCAGCTCAGAGGCAACCCACTGGAATAGCTGCACTAAAGAGAGCCATCTCATGCCACACGTTCATACAGTGTAGAACCAAAGAGCCTTTTCATGCCACACGTCCATGCAGTGTAGAACCAAAGAGAGCCTTCTCATGCCACACGTTCCTGCAGTGTAGAACCACAGAGAGGCATCTCATGCCACACGTTCATGCAGTGTAGAACCAAAGAGAGCCTTCTCATCCCACACGGTCATGCAGTGTAGAACCAAAGAGAGCCTTCTCATCCCACACGGTCATGCAGTGTAGAACCAAAGAGCCTTATCATGCCACACATTCATGCAGTGTAGAACCAAAGAGAGCCTTCTCATCCCACACGGTCATGCAGTCTAGAACCCATGTGGGCAACTTTGGCAAACAATTTAATTTCTTCAGGGTAATAACCCACTGAAATATTCAAACAGAATTTCCTTTGTAGAGCATTGTATTTGCATATACAAGAATTGCAATCATTTCCAAAGCGGTGGTGTCAATCTCAGATGTACACACACACACACACACACACACACACACACACCCCCTCCTCATTTGCCGAGTGCTGAAAGACATGTTTTAATTAAGGCTTTGTCTGGTTGAGTGTGTTTGTGGTGGAGGCTCATGGTGAGCTCCTATAATACTCCCTCTTTCTCTCTCTCTCTTTCTATCCCTTTCTCTATCTTCCGCTGTCTTTCCCTCTCATTCTATTTCTCTCACTCATTCTCTCTATAGCCCTCTGTTTTTGCCTCTCTCTTCCACTCTTCCCCTCCCTAACTCCCCTCTGTCTCTTTCTTGCTCCCTCTCTCTCTCTCTCACTCACTCACTCACTCACACACACATACACACAGGGGTTGCGGGGGAGCCAGGGGCCCTTCTCAGGCTGTGGGCCTGCAGAAGTCAGGTGGCCCTCAGCCATCCCAGCTGTCTGTCGGGTGTCAGTCTGGATCAGCGTCCTCCAGAGGGGCCCACAGACAATCACACTCTTTTTACATGCTACATTTGCCTTTCATCACCCCCGAATCTGGCAGCACCAACGCCCCGTGCCCTGCGCAAATGCTCACACACTACATGTACATGCGCAAACACACACACACACACACACACACACACACACACACTCATTCTTGAATTTCCCCTGGGGATCAATAAAGTATCTATCTATCTATCTATCTATCTATCTATTTATCTATCACACAGAGGCACACACACACGCGCTTACACGCACATATGCAGAGATGCACGCATAAACACACACACACACACACACACTTCCATACTCAAACACGTCCACACTCTCACACACACATGCATTCTCCCTCACACACACACACATATTCATATTCAGACACGCACTGACTCTCTCTCACACACACACACACACACACACAGAGGGAGCTAGCAGTGCTCCTGGAGCTGGAGTGGTTATCTGGAGCTGGTGTGAGCGCTCCTCGCCGTGCCAGTGGATCTCCTGTTGTTGTTGTTGTCTTGGCCCAGTTGGCGGTTGATGGGCACGCTGGAGAGCCCGGGCAGATGGCCGTCTCTGTTCTCACGGAGCCAAAGGCAGAGCGTGGGGAGACGTAGGCTGTGTCAGATGAGCCTCCGTCAGGCAACTGCCTACAGCCCCACGCTGTTCTACCACCCCCACCTCCCCACCCCCCCTAAATCTGCCCCCCCCCACCCCCCCCCCCCCATGGCCAGCGAAGGCACAGCCACAGGAGCCCAAGTTAAGAATAGCTGAAGTCTTGTCACATTGGATGTAACTGCATCCCCTGTTTTGGGGAAGGGAGAAGCATGGGCGGGGGGGTGGGTGGGTGGGCGAGGGCTGTGATGCATGCAAGGGCGTCTTCAGAGACAAACAACTCCTGTATGGCCATGCAAGACGGCATTTTTTCCCCTCCTCTTTGTTCCCGCAGTTGTTAGTCCCTGTTGGTTAGAGACTGTCATATATCTTCAGTTTGTACACTTGAGGAAAGGCCCTCAGGTTGACATTCTGCGTTGTGTGCCGGGGTATATGTCCCTTTATTAAACTGATTTCCTTACAGTACCGTAACGGGCTCATGATCCGGTTAGCTGTGCACAAATTGGTTTGAATCTTGTGCTTTTGGCGAGCTGTGTACAATTAATCCCATGTCAAATATTGTGAAATTGCCTGCTTCCACAGAAACTCCATGACGTGGTTTTGACTGTAACCGAGGTGACCACGCAGGGAAAAGGGTCAGCGCTGCCCTGAGATTTTTGGAGGTGTGGGCGAGAGAGGGAAAAAGTTCACCCCCCCCCCCCCCCCAAAAAAAAAAAAAAAATGTCTGCCTGTAACGTCCAGACACCCCATTAAAGGCAAATGAGAGCTCTGGCTTTGCGTCGGTCCCATCGCCAAGGCTTCACCAGCGCTTCCCGCAGAACAAAGGGAAGAGAGAGAGAGAGAGGGGGGAGATAACTTATCTCACTCCAGATGTTTGACTTGATTCAACAAGAAGAGAGCCACGACAGGCAAACGGAGGGGGGGGGGGGGGGGGGGCGCTCTGAGAGCAGCTGTGAAGAGGAAGGGGCCAGGAATTTGGTCTCACTGAGCCAAATGGAGAGACGAAATAAATCTCAGATGGGCTGTTGTACAAGGCCGTGTCTGCTGCAGGTCAGCAAAGATGCTGTTGCTGCTCGGCGGATGAAGGCTTCAAGAAGTGGCCCTGGTTACTGACTTTATGTACCTGAGTCACAAAAAAATCATTAATATGCACATGTAAATACAACAAGAGATGTAAACACACAACCTGAAACATTCTGCTACAAAATTGTCATGAAGCCCAATTTGTTCCACTTCTATGGGCTACTTAATGAGAGCTTTGTGATTCATGCTTTACTATGATGTATAATGTCACCTGGACTAAGTAAAAAGCGTCCCAGAATAGATTTCAGCAGGTGTTCAAAATCCTGCTCTGAACCCTAGGTTCCTACCACCGCGGCTGCCCTGATAGACAAATGGCTCAGTTTAATGTCGTAACCCAGCTCTCCTGTGGCATGGTATCTTCACTGAACAGCTGTAAATGAAATTTAAAGCAGACGCATCACTGGCAGCGTTCACTCAGACTCCTCCTTATGAACCATGACAAACTACTCTTGGCTTCTCAGAGGACGCACCCGTCTGAGAGCGATCGAAGTGGAGGCGCTGTGTGCAGCATCCAGACTTCTCAGAAATCACTATTTGTTTCCTACGCAGCTTGTTCATTATCTGCTTTGTCGTCTTCAAAGACAAGATCAAATACAGATTTGATATAGATCAAATTATTATTATTATTATTATTATTATTATTATTATTATATCTCTCAACAGACCCATTCCCCTCTGCTCTTTTTTCAGTCTCAGTTTTTTTCCATTAGCCAGAAATGTTGAGTCAAATACGCATACATCAAAAGAGAGCCATTGTATTGCCATCTTGCTTGCACTGCTTGCATGCATATTGTCTCTTTTAACCAGATGTGGTTGTTTTCACATGAAAATACAATATTTGGTAATGGTTCATCAGCAAGAACTTTAGATCATCTGCAAAAATAATCAAGACAGGTGCTCTAGTGGAATAATGCAGTGCAAAGTGGGTACCATTCAAAACATTCCACCTATTTCAAGATCATCTCAGGCTTTTCAGATTTATTGGTGATAGGCCTATTGAGTTTTTGTTCTTTCAGCCCTGTACTTGTCCACCCAAGAACAGAGGGAACATATGTACAGGGACAGAGAGGAAAGTGCTAAGAACTGCCTTTGGAATATCTGCTGCGGAAGGTCTTTTAAAGTCGATGTGGTAACGTCTGACCCACATTATTTAAAATTTAAAGACTTAAATGATAGGAAGAAAATAGGTTCATTTTCAATTAGAGACCTTTGATTGAAAAAGGGCACCGAAAAAACGGGTTTCCATTAGAAATCTAATTACCTTCTGGTGAAAAGGAAACGAAGAGGGGAGTTTTCATTGAATGCACTGCACTCTGTAGCCTATTGATAGACCTCGGAATGTAATAAGTTCGCCAATTAACTATTTTCATTTGATTTCGGAAGATTTTATGATATTTTACAATATCAATTACACGATGCGTTTTGTGTGGTTATCTTAATGATGTGGGGAGATATGAGAATGGGACCCTGGACCAAACCAATTAATGTAAACCCCAGGTTTCATCATAGGTGTTAATTACTAAAACGCGTTTCTAGGTCATTAAGTCTTGGCGCCATAAAACGTGACATTTGCACCGACAACATGGTGCATATGGTTTTTGCAATATTTAACACCACATTTTAATGACTGAAATCATTGAGTAATGTCAGCCATGTTGTTTGCACACTTTCATATTGAGATGAAAGTATGTTTACAGGAAAGATCGTCCACACTGCTCTCACCTCTGGCACATGAACAGTCGAGCTTGTCAACGCAGAGGACATGTTGTAGATCCGTCTGGTAGGGTTGTGACAGATATCAGTCAATCAGCTACATCAAGTCAGCGTTTTTATTATGCGGGCAGTGCATGGAGGAAGCGTCCAGCAGTCGGACAGAACTCTGCTGCTTGTGCAAAAATATGAATTTGCTGGCGTAAGCCACAGTTAATGTGACATTGCCTTCGCCTTTCAGCAATCATTACAGACTGCCAGAATAGTTTCAAATGCAATGGCAATATTTTAGGACAAATGAGGATGCATGTGAAGTACTATCCACACTTAATTCAACATAAACCTTTGATTTTCTTTCCTTTCTCTGTTTCGTTCTTGTAAATTTTTAAACCGTTTTAATATCAACTTAATTGGTCCAGAAAAAATGTCAACATTGACTATGTGTGTAAACAGTAGGCTACAGGCTTTTAATGCTTGCCAGGTGGGGGCACTAGAGCCAAAAGATCATCCTGCCGCAAACTTACAAATAAAACCAGGGTTACGTTTCCCAAAAGCATATAGGCCTAGTTGCTGCGATGCATGTTCCGTGGTGGCGTCACTGTGAAATCTGAGTTGGCAGTATTTGAGTCACACGTTACAGGATACGTCAACGAATACGGTGTTGAAATTCGGTCGTATTTCGGTCACATTTTAGTACAAAAACAACGCTAACAAATTATGCTTTTATTTTTTTAATTTTCCAAAATGAAAAGCGTGATATGTGACAATATGGAAGCTTGAGTATTTGTGTATGCGTAACTCACATTTGGTAGTGCGCCTACCAAGGTAGTTGATATCATAGCAACTATTATTTTGGGAAACGGACCCCAGACAAACAGCCAGTGGTGAGGGGAAACTGCATAATTATCCTATGATAAAATAGCATGCATCCTGGACCCTAATGGCGCACATTGCTAACTAGGTTTTCTGAAATTTTACTGCACAATTTGACAGTTCACTGGGACGTAGGGACACAGTTTTCTTGAGTGTGGAGAAAAAGTGGATTTCTGTTTTGGCGAAAGTAGATATTCTTTTTCACATAGAGAAGAAATAATCTGTTTTATTCTATCATCTTATTTGAAGGAAAATAATTTGGGTTGTAACAGATTTAATGGATCTTGTAAAAACGAACCTACATTTCAACAAAATTGAGTTATTTCAATTACTTGGTGCTTTGGGATAGTAATAGTGAATTAGACTGTTTTCATATGATTTCAGGGAGAAGTTTCTCACGGCATTAACATGATGTTTTAATGTAATGGAAAGTGGTATAATTCAGCTACGATTATGAGGAGGGCAATGAATCAGTTACTCTTGCCAATCACAAATGCCCTGTCTTTTGTAGCTTGAATGTTTGTAATTCAATGGTGACCCCTGTTGAATCTAATAATGTGAAACTTTTTCATACACAAACACCACTGTCCATTTAACATTACATTTTCACAATATACAGTATACTAATGCCACACACACACACACACACACACACACACACACACCAGACCACCACCACAACAACAACTAACACCATCTGATGCTTGTTGTCTTGCTTGATTCCGGTCACACGGTCACTGCTTGTACTGGGGCCATCTAAGAGCCAGGCCTAAGCCAGACCAGGGCCAGACCAGCACTATCCTTGGCTCCAATCTGAGGGGACTATTTTGTGTGTTTGTTGTCCTCTCTCCTTTTGATGATGAGCAGGAGGTCGATGCATGGTGCGTTATTTCCACACACTCAGAGGAAGGCTGGTGCTCTGGCATGCCCTCTCAGAAGCCTCTTCCAGGGCCCTGCTTTGTGCAGCTCAATTCCTTATCATTCTATTTCCATCTGAGCAATTGAAGTTGAGTATTTTAGTGAAATGGCACTATAGTTTGTTATGTGCATGTGTGTGTGCGTGTGCATGTGTGTGTGTGTGTGTATGCATGTGAAGGTGATGTTGGCTACATTTATCGTTTATGCCTGAGATTGTACAGTATGTAGGGTGTATGTTATATCTGTGTATCTTAGGTTTAGTCATTTTTGTATTTTTGCAGGTGGTTGATTTTGCAGGGTGCATCATAGTACCCACCACTGACTTAAGGGACTTCTGGTGTGTATGCATGCACATCAATGCCTACTTATTTTGTATGTATGTTTGATTATATGTTTTTGTTTGTGTATGTTTAAATGAATGTGTGTGTGTGTGTGTGTGTGTGTGTGTGTGTGTGTTTGTGTATACACATATTGGTGTGTGTTTAAGTGTGTGTATGTGTATATATCTGTGTGTGTGTGTGTGTCTGTACACATATTGGTATGTGTACATTGTGTGTGTGTGTGTGTGTGTGTGTGTGTGTGTGTGTGTGCCGCGGGGAGACTGCAGCTTGCTTGCGCCATGATTGATGCGCTCCTGTAGCTGACCGCGTGGAGGCCGGAGCCTGATGTTTATTTGTGGTCAGAAACCGCTTCGGTCAGGGGGTCTCGCTCGTCAAACAGCTTAATCCTCACCCAACCGCCTCCCAGAGCCTCTCTCTCCGCAGACACTCACGCCAGGAGGCTCTCTGCAACCGACGACGACAGCAGCACTGTAATATTATTGTTTTTTCTGTAAAGCGACATTCAGATTTATACACAGAAAATATGGAGAACAGTGAGAGTTTCATAAATATAGGCTACAAGAGGCAGGCTGCGAATGTGCTCACATATAATGGAGATCATTGACATGGTGGCCCAGATTGATGCTTGCCGGCAATATCGGGTTGGATCGAGAACTTGTCTCGTCTGTCTGTGTTGACAAGAGAAAGCTAGTGCTTCTTTCCTCTCACAACCACAAATATACACATGCACACACACAAACGCACCAACACACACACACACACACACACACACACACACACACACACACACACACACACACACACACACACACACACTGCATTATCTGTGTTCAATAAAGACAGACATCGGCAGTGTGAGTGTTGAGTGTTAGACTATACACATTGATGATGCATGCACACACAGACACACACACACACACATGCACACTATATATGATTTTTTTCTTGTCTCTTTTCAAACAGCTCTGGGTGAGGAATGACTCGGCTGCTCTGTGATGTAGGAAAATAAACCTTTTTCCGAAGGCGATGTGCCGTTCTGGTTCAAGGAAGCCATCGGCCAAACACCAATCAACAGGCTGCTGCCTGGCCCCCACGCCAAACCCCCAGTGGGGCTATAAGGTTTACACCGCAGAGTCGGACAGGCTGAGTGGGGGTAGGTGGGGGAAGCAGGGCCAGACTCGGGGGCAGAATCTCCACACTCTCTTGGGCTAGGCTACAATGGAGGGGGAAATATTTACACTCCCTGGGAAAGAAGGAATTTAGCTGTGTGTGTGTGTGTGTGTGTGTATGTAGCACTGGGATGGGAGTGGTCACTGCATGTCACTGCATTGACCACAGAATACCTAAGGCGGCCCCCTCCCACCCAACACTTAGACACACACACACACATACACACACACACACACACACACACTGACTCACAGTAGTAAATGAAACCCCCTTCTTGTCTGGCTGATGGGTTTCAGGACCAGGGGAAATGGGCAGCTCATCCATCAGTGGGGTATCAGAGCTCTGCTTTTGGACATCACCACATCTGGGTATCATAATTCTGCTTTTGGACACATCTGGGGTATCAGAATTCTGCTTTTGGACATCACCACATCTGGGGTATCAGAATTCTGCTTTTGGACACATCTGGGGTATCAGAACTCGGCTCTTGGACATCACCACATCTGGGGTATCAGAACTCTGCTTTTGGACATCACCACATCTGGGGTATCAGAACTCTGCTCTTGGACATCACCACATCTGGGGTATCAGAACTCTGCTTTTGGACATCACCACATCTGGCCCAGACCCCAGTATGTAGTTCAGCAATCCAGCAGTGAAGTCTCTGTTGGTGTACAATCCCAGTAAAGTGTTGATAAGGGGTGTGTGTCCACATGACTAATGTTTACTATAGACACAGCTATAGAGATCAGGTTCATACTATACTGTTACTATAGTGATAATAACTATGAGTATTTATACTGACTAATGATAAGGACAGCCTTTCAGGAATAAGTGTCATGTTCATGATGGCCTGCCTAAAATTCAATGGATTCTGATTGGCTGTCAGGACTTCAATCATTCACAAAATCGCTCTGAAATTGATTATTGATCAATATTGTCCCCAATGTCATTATATTTTTGTTATGCAGTATGATGTGGACACTGTAGTGCTTATTGGCTAGAGCGATATTTAAAATGGTGTTTTTTAGTTACTCTTTGTAGTTTCCCTTGGCAGTATAGATGGGGCCTTATCGCCTTGTCTGACTACGCCTTTACTGCAACCAATGTTTTGTGATTATTTCATGCCTTGCTCTTTCCATCTAAACAGCAGCAGCAAAGAAGAAGAAGTGTCTTGTAGAATGTGTTCCTCTCAGCCCTCCGTCTTTCCCCCCGCTGATTGATTTCCTGTGAAAGCATCACTGCTCTGAAGTCCCACTATATTGAGTTCCTCTCTCCTCCGTGAGCCAGCAGCTTATGCACTTGCTTCACCGCTGAGCCAGAACCAGGAACCTGAACCACAGTTGTCTGATCTAATACTCAGAAGAACCAAAACAAGCTGTCTGTGGACAGGTCTCTGTTGGTTCTCACTGAACATCCATCACACAATTTATATCTGAAAGACTCCTCTGTACTCAACACTTTTATTTAACTTGTATTTTATTTACTTGTAATTAATTATATCAAGATAAACTAGATGTACCGCATAGCGGTACAAAATATGACCCCCGCTCAGTCCTGTACATCCATTCCGCGAAAAATACATCACATTAACTTAATCAATTTGTCTCCATCTTCTACTCCATCCCCCACTCTTGAAACTTTTGTGTATGCTTGTTTGGCATGTGTGTTTGCGGGCCGCACAGAAAGTAGCCTACTGGCGCTGCAAAGGTGAATAGATTTGTAGCACTTGCCAAACAATTTGTAGCATTGTTATAAAACCTTTAAAATCTCTAAACAATCACAAGTAGGGCAGTTCATCACAGTCCATCCATTGCAACTGGACTGATGAAAGGTACACCTGTAGGCTACATTGTATTTGGGAAAAGCAGAAGATAGCAGCATAATGTATGTATTTATTTATTTATTATTAAACAAAACAATCCCTGTCAGATCCATGCAGTTTTCAACAGCTATCAAGAAGAGAGGTCATGTCATGGATTTTTGTGAATGTTTCTTCTGGTTCATCTAGTCATCTGGTTCATATGATATTCAACTTAATTGTCAATGCACAAATTAAATACCAGTAGTCTAAAACAAAATGCAGTTTTACCCAGTGGCGCAAATAACTGACATGTCCAAAAGGGCCTTCATGAAATGCGTCTCTAGATACACATTTTAATGGGCCAAGTTGAAGAGCTGCTGTCCGTTATTGTTTGTGGAAATATAGGCTAATTCATGTTCCCTTGCATTTTGCAACTGTGAGGTCCATGGTTAGTCTGGCTTTCGCCAGACCAAGCTCAATCTTTTAAGAAATCAAAAAAGAAATCGCCGGCAGATCAGGCTGGGTTCACCCAGCCTAGTCTATGGTAGGCGCCCCGATAGAAATATTGTTTAATTTTGCGATTGAGATATCCACGCACTGGCGCCCCCTCTGCGACGTTCGCCCCCCGGTTTCAGAGCTATTCTAAATGCAAAAATGCATAGAGGGAGTTATGACAAAACCGTGACTGTTAAACTACTGTATAAGCTATATAAGGTAGGCCCTATGCTAGGCCTATTACACAACATATATTGTCACTAGGCTACAGTATGCTGGCGACCCAAATAAAATATCCTTTGGGAACCAACAGTATCAAGCGGACTTAGCTGCCACCTCTTGGTGAAAAGTTAATAGTTTTGCATATCAGTAGTAATGCAGCTGCGTGAATCACGGAAAGCGTGAATGAAATGGACACTTCTAAATGGGACCCACTGTACAGTAGCTGAAGGTCTGTGGCTAAAGCAGCCATAATGAAGAAAGTGTTATCATTGTTTAGATACTTCACACACAAGTGCTTTTTAATCGCATAGACTACAACTACCAAGCTGGAATCAAAGCACATCGACTCCCCTCTCACACCCTAAACACGCACTTCGAACAAACAAAAAGCGTCTCGGTCTCACGGTAGGTTATAGCCATAGACAAAACTGTATCTGACCGGTGTAACGTTGGTACTAAATCATCCATCACAAAGAATGATTTTTGTAGCAAGTGCAACAAATATGTGTAGGTAAAGCCCTGTCCTGGATACATCTCTCAACGTGCGCTCTAAAACATTTGGTTTAAATGGAGATGTAGATCCTCACGGGTGCGTTAATAAATCTACATTGCGGCGAGTTGACACGAATTATTCACTTTGACGAATTTATTTTTCAGTCCTAGTTACTTTACTTTGGGCCATGCTCTTCCTTACTTGAATCACCTTTGAAAATAGAGGATTGAAGTAGCCTAGTGGGTCTTTGGGAATGAACGTTGACTCAGATGCTTTTTGAGACTTTGAGCAGAAATGTCCCAGCCCAGTGTTTAGGATGCATCATAGACAGGTTATCTTTCAGGTAGCCTATTTCCATTAGAAAACCATCACGTTAGCGAACGTGTTGTGGCTAACTCACTTAGCTCCTGCTAGTAGCCTAGTTATGGTCATAAGAGAATGGGATGACAGTCGAAAGATAGAATTAGTGCTGTTATCAATTTGCTTGGTAGCCTATAACCGCATTTATGGTTTTCTACAAATACATAATCAAATTGGCCTCCATCACTCAACCAATGCTAACGATAACATTATTTTACCTACCTCCTAGGCTATAACTTACAAGATTCACGTAGCCTACCTGCAGTAAAAACCAAGCATGTCCGATAAACATTCTCAGATTTATTTCGGCTTCAAGAAGAAATGGGAGTTACATTTAATGTGGAAATCATCCTACCCTTATTAGACGTTCTCTGCAGTACACTACAGTGTTGTCCTTGTCTTTCCAACTCACTTTAGATTAACTTCCAACAAAATTACGTCTCACTGCAACGATGCGCCATCTGGTGGACAAACGACTACATAACGCCAATACTGGAAATGCTGCCAAATGATGATGAATATTTGGTTTTCCTTTAATCCTACTGAATTTGTAATTATGTATCGGCCATTCTAATTGCCGATACCAATAGTATGTGCGTGCCTGTGTGTGTGTGTGTGTGCGTGTGTATATGTGTGCACCACCATCTACAGGCCAATGAGTGTACAGTCACTAAATGTACACATAACTTAATTTTTTAGACCCCCCCATGAATGAAATTCTACAAAACTTGGCATACCCCCAGAGAATGTCAGGTTAATCATACACAAAAAATTTGGTGCAGTTCTGAACATCTTAACTGAAGAGAGGGGCGATTAAAGCAGAATAATATTGCATTTTCATTTTTTACCGGGGGGGTGCAAATCACAAATGAGTGATTATGGGCTCGGTTGATGTGGGCCCTTGAGACCAACATACCATAAAAAATTCTTCATCCTTGGTGCCACGGTTCAGGTAGTTATTTAGGAAAAACTGCATTTCTTGGGTTTTGGGGGGCCCAGCGCTGGAGGAGTGGCCCCCGGGGACCAAACAAAATTTTTCCGTAAAAGTCTAGTGGGGTGTTTCGGTGTCACGGGTATCGTTGACCAAAATTTTAGGAAGTAGATGACGGAAAAAAAAAAAAGGATAAAAAAACTTTGACAATCCCTATATGACCGCTTCGCTAGCTTCGCGTCATAATAATGCCCATTACACACATGCACGCACACACACACACAAGCTTTGAACTTTATAGTTAGGTTAAAGCTATCCAATGCATAGTTTACCGTGACTGGAAGAGTCTTTTACGACACTTCTTTTGTATTTTGTTATATTTAGAATAAACATTCATGCAAGCAATATTATTATTTACAAATGAAGAATAACTTGAAATATCTTGACATATTTTGATAAACCGGAGATAAGCTTTGGATACACAATGATTTCTTTGTGTATCTGAAGTATTGATATTATACCATTTACCCTGGGCCTTTGTGATAACACAGATCAGTGACTTTGTATAAGAAGTGTTTGGCATGGTTCAAAACGGGGTTGGAAATATAAGTTGTTGGTCTGAAAGGGATAATAAATACAAATACACAGTCTCTTTGACACACAGGCACGCGTGCGTGCACACACACACACACACACCTCCTTGCTCCCCCAGGCAACATCTGCAGGGGTTTGTTTTAGAAAGGTCTGTCTTGGCTCTCTGCCCCCCCCACCCCTCCCTCACACACACACACACACACACACACACACACATCCCCAGGTTAATGGTCCTCCTTTAAAATTAACGACCCCTAAAGATATACAGGTTCCCAGGGTTAAAGGCATGATATATGATTTTTGTGCAGTAATTGCTGAGCGCAGAGCCATCCAGCACATTCCCACAGATGAAAAGACTAATGTCTGACGGCCCGGTTTGTTTTGGTAGGGTCGGTGCAACAGGGTGTGTCACACAGACCAAAACGGAAAAGAGAGCAGACTACTTATCCCTACATCAACAAACACACATACTGGCTTACATACACAACTTGCACATACCTACTGACTCACACACACACATACATCTCACCCATACACACACACACACACACACACACACACACACACACACACACACACACACACACACACACACACCTCTCATACACACATGCACATGTCTTACACCAGCAGTGTGTGTGAGCCAGATGAGTTGAATGTGGGTTTTGTAGTCAGGGAGAAAGGTGTGCTATCATGCGTCCGATGTGGTTTCTCTTCCACAGTGCTGTCAGCTACCTGCACAGAGGCGTGCTAATGAAGAGAGAGATTTGAGAGAGTGTCAGGGACGTGTGCTTGTGCCACTAGAGAAAACGGAACAAAATGCTGATCACAGCTTTGTCTGGGCCACTGACAAATTTAACTGATTATAACAGTGTTTTGGGGGCGCGTGGCAGGGTCAGCGACTGCGTCTGAGCTTCAAACGGTGTTGGCGACGTAGCCGCGGTAAATGCCAGCGAAGCCTCCGGTGAGCCTCGCCGAGGAGCACCGGTGAGCAGCCGCAGACAGCAAACTACAGAGACGAGACTTCTGTTTTTCTCGGTGAAAAGTTTCTTAGAATTTCCTTTTTTTTTTTTCTACCCCCCTTTTTCAAAACCACCCTGACAGCTCCTTTTCCCAGATGTGGCAGGGAATGTGGTGTGTGTGTTTGTGTGTGTGTGTGTGTGTGTGTGTGTGTGTGTGAGTGTGTGTGTGTGTGTGTGTGTGTGTGTGTGTGTGTGAGTGTGTGTGTGTGCGTATGTGTGTGTGTGTGTGTGAGTATGTGCGTATGTGTGTGTGTGTGTGTTTGTGTGTGAGTGTGTGTGTGTGCGTATGTGTGTGTGTGTGTGTGTGTGTGTGTGCGCATCTGCGTGTGCATCCACTCCCTCATCTGAACCCCCCTGATAAAGGAACGGATCAGAAAACGTACAGCCAGCACTTTGCTCTGTGACTATCTGATGCCCCATAATGCTTTGTGTTGATGAGACAATGAAAAATGGCCCCCGCCACCGACGTGTCAATACCCGCACCGCAGATGCACTGAGTTTTAAAGACGCTCTGGGTTTTTTATTTAATCCGTTTTTTCCTTAAGATGATAGCTCTTGTTACATTCTCACTGCCTGTCTGTCAGCTTGACATTGCAATATTCTCCCACTCCTGGCTTTCCTGGTCGGTTTCATTTATTTCAAAACACCATTTCACACCCGGCTGGCTTTAACAAGGCATTATACAGTGTTGAGGGAGAGTCTGGGAGATAGAATTGTGACAGCTACAACACTTTTTACTGGCAGAAAATACAGAATATTGTAAAAAGTAGACTGCATGAAAGTGGTAGAGCTCACCATAAAATGCTCTTTGTCAGTGTTTAGTGTGTGTGTGTGTGTGTGTGAGAGAGAGAGAGAGAGAGAGAGAGAGAGAGGGAGAGTGTGTGTTTGTGTGTGTGTGTGTGTGCGCGCCTGTCTTATGGGTGGGTTGATGAATGATTGCTCTTAAGTTAATTTTTCCATCTCCCTATGAGTCATATTTCTTTTTTTAAATACAAGTCAATGCTTCATTTCTATTCATATTTTTTAATGGATCAGATATGCTATAGTTTTCATTCATTTTTAAATTTTGAAGACATTATTGCAAAAAATATGACTGGTAGTATAGTTTGTTGATTAAATTGTCATGCCTTTTGCAATATACAATTAGAGGTTCGTAACATGTATAATGCCTTATAATGTGTCACACAAGGAAAATTAATTTTCATAACGACAGAAAACATTACATTGTAATTAATTTCTAATACAATGGTAAATAAGGCATTGTAATACTGATTTAATTTTTCTTGACAGGATGACAGTTTTAATATTGTAATATATTATATTTTTTAATATATGTATATGTAAATAATATATGTTTAACAAGTCCACTAATATATTGAAAGGAATTATAAATATGGACCAAATCTGTATTTTGTCAATTCAGATTCTTATATATTTTAATTTTTATGATACAGATTGGGATGTCTACTTTCATTGTGAAAAGCTTGTTCTTTGTGTTCAAGTGGCCCATACAGCTGTGAAACTCTATTCTTGTATGCTGGTCCATCTGCATCATTGTAAAAACAAAGATGGCGGACCAAACTGTGCCCAACAGCCATG
>NC_055968.1:31525034-31527534 GCF_018492685.1 Alosa sapidissima | reverse complement strand
TAAACGTTTGTTTTCCTTTCCTGTCGATAGCGGTTGATGTAGAAGCACCTATAGGCTATAATTTGACTTTAGCGGTGACAAATCCTGCTGAGAGAGAGAGAGAGAGAGAGAGCAAAGAGAGAGAGGCACCCCCAAAGTGGTCCTGCGTGTGTGTGTGTCTCTGCATGGGGTTCAATTGAAGTCAGAGTTGGTCCGTCCAGTCAATAGTCCCGCATTCAGGCCCCATTATTAGATTAACGTCAGACAGCTCTGTAAAATGTGTGAGAATTTCTCGCATTATGATGGCTAGAGTTGCGGGACTTTTATTAGTATGCTCAATACTAATAAAAGTAATACAGTAATAATTTATGCGCAATACCCGCAATCGCGCGCTGAAACTTAGGCCCTGGTTTTAAATGCGCATCTTTTTTTCTCTCGCTCTCTCGGGGAGCATTTGTTCTGCTGCCAGCTTGTGCCAATATATCATCCAAAATGCTTGATTGCATTGCATTCTCCACATTTTTAGCTAAATTTTCATGTACCACATCAGCATTTTTGTTCAGTGACTCTTTTGTAAATTGCTTTACAATAGCGTCGGGCCCTTGTCAGCAGCCTTCGGCTTGCCTCTGAGTCTATTTACTCCTTCATCTTCAACATTCCCTAGAATTCTCAATATTTTTGGCCTCAATGTGTACAGTTACATAGTCTGTCTGTTCTTAGTCTTGGATTCTGTAAAATACATTTCTAAATATCACCTGCTTGCTGCAGCTTCGGTCTGCACGTCCTTTTAAAACCGCATCTTTTTCTCTCTCAAGAATTTAATCTGCTGCCGGCTTGTCTCTCCACATCGTCCAAAATGCTTGATTGCATTGCATTCTCCACATTTTTAGCTAAATGTGCATGTACCACATCAGCATTTTTGTTCAGTGAATCTTTTGTAAATTGCTTTACAATTACCGTCGGGCCTATAGGCCTTTTGCCTGGCTTGCCTCAGCTTCAGTCACGTCCTTTTAAAACCGTCTTTTTCTCTATCGTGAGCATTTAATCTGCTGCCAGCTTGTGACTCCACATCGCCCAAATTGCTTGATTACATTGCATTCTCCACATTTTTTGTTAAATTTTCATGTATCATATCAGCATTTTTGTTCAGTGAATCTTTTGTAAATTGCTTTACAATTACCGTAGGGCCTATAGGCCTATCGCCTGGCTTGCTTCAGTCTCGTCTAAAACTGCATCTTTTCCTCTCTCGTGAGCATTTAATCTGCTGCTTGTGACCACATCGCCCAAAATGCTTGATTGCATTGTATTCACCACATTTTGGTGTACCACATGGCATTTTCTTTCAGTGAATCTTTTGCTTTGCAATTACCTTCTTGCCCTCCTCTTGGCTGCCTTCACTCCTTCGTCTTCATTAACATTAGGCTAATCTTTTTTGGCTCAATAATCCAGTTACATAGTCTCTGTTTTTGGTTTTGGATTTTGTGAAATACATTTCTAAATAAATGCGACTTATAGTCCGGTGCGACTTATATATGTTTTTTTCCTGTTCATGACGCATTTTTTGACTGATGCAACTTATACTCAGGAGCGACTTATAGTCCGGAAAATACAGTACATATATGTACACATACACTGCTCTCTCACACACACGCACACGCGCACACGCACACACACACACACACACACACACATACCGTGCTAATTTATTTTCTGCCTAGAAGTCAGTTGAACCTGAACCATCTAATGACCTTAGGTCTGCAGGACTAGTTCTGTTTCAAGGTCTTTGCATTCTTTGTGAAAGATCCACATGGAGCCACAGAGAGGATCAAGTTACATGCTTGTGAAACATCATCACAAATGCAAATAATTACATTTCTCAGATCTAAGCATTTATTATTAATTATTCATTGTGATTTACACATATTCATTTAGCAGCCACTTTATTGACTTTAATAATGCAGTATCATAATCCAATTGATATTATTATGTGCAGAGGAACTCTCTGAAGACTATATAAAGTGAAGTCGTGGCTTCCTTTCGCATGACGCCCTGCTCTGAACACAGCCCTGAATAGAGCATGCGGTAGGTAGCGCTCACCCTTAGCATGGGGGCCAGGTTGTTTCCTGTCCATCTCTCCGGTCTATATCTGGTGTGACATTAAACATTTTTAGCCCAGGATATCAAAGCGCACCTTCAAGAGGCTCAGAGAACGCTAGCAGACAGCCAGGCAGGTTATTTCTTGTCTTCAATGTGTTTCCTGTTTTTTTCCCCCTCCTGTGTATCCTGAACCACGGACTCAGACAGGAAGACATGGGACTGAGTCTGCTTGAAAAGGTCTGTCGTGCTCATTGCTGCAGTCTAGGGAAAAGCACACACACACACACACACACACACACACACACACACACACACAGGTCTAGACTACATGGTCTGGCAGACAAAACTGTTGCAATGGGATAGCAATAACCACACTGAGTTGGGGGTCCAGTTTAGTCCATTCAACAAAATGTCAAAAGCCCTC
>NC_055968.1:31505034-31517534 GCF_018492685.1 Alosa sapidissima | reverse complement strand
CGCATGGAGATGGTGAAATGTGCCATACCTTTCACTGTGGCTGGCAAGCTGTCGCCGATCAACTTTGTTTGTAGGATCAAACTCATATTGTCACCATCAGAAAGTTTGACTTGCCTATATCACAAGACAGATTATACCTTTGTTTTCAATCAAAGCCAGGTTCCACTCTTGGAGGATATTCAAATATTCTGGTAAAGTTAGTTGACAACTTCCTTATATTACAAATAGAAAAGTCTCAACAGGCCTTCGGATCATGTACAATCAATAGAAATCAATAGGCCTTCGGATCATAAGCCTTCAGATCAGGTAGAATCAATAGAAATCAACAGGAATATTTCGAATAATTGGATCAAGACTGAATTAAAATATAGTTGGATGAAAAGCAAGGTATCCGATGCAGGGGCGTTGTGCAAGACACAATTGTGGATGGGCACAGAGAGGTTGGGGTCTGGGGGGAATAAATTCTAATATTCACACAATTATCTTACATTTTATATAATTAGGCATAAGGTGGGGGGGGTATTTGGAGACTTCATTAAATCAGCTAAAGTAGCTCAGTTATCTTTCTTTACATTAACGTTAATACTATACATTTATTTATAGATTTTCATTGGAGTCATTTACACTTCCATGGCACTCAATTATTTTCTTACTTTAACATTAGCTTCTATGTTGCTGCCACTTTTAAAAAGAATATTCACATCTTATTTACCGAAGAATTATACAATATAGCCAATAATGACCAACTGTAGCATTTTCATGACTGCCTTATCTTACAAAAGAAGAAATATATGTAGTTTTACTGTCAAACAAACATGCAAACAACAAAAATAGAAATAAATTTTAGTATTTTTAATGTCTGCTTAATTTATATATGTATCTCAGTTGATACACACACACACACACACACACACACACACACACCTGTCACTTAGAAATTTCCATTCCATCCCATTATAGACAGAATACAGTCGCATTGTTTTTTTTAATCAGCTTACATAATTGCAAAAGGGTTCTCGACTGTTGTGTTCCAAAGGCACATACCATTTAAAAGGCTAATTGAGAAAACATTGGAGAACCCTTTTGCAATTATTTAAGCACATAATGTAATCTGAAAACTGCTGCCCTAATTAAAAAAAACAATGCAACAGATCTCAGCTGGTATTCGGTCTATAATAGAGTAGAATGGAAATTTCTAAGTGACCCCCCAAACTTTTGACCAGTGTAAAATGGCTGTATTGTGTCTGACCATTTTATTAATTTTCTATTAATTGATAAGGTGCACAGGAGTATTTCAATATTAGATATCATGTTTGCTTTTCACAAAAAATCATAGAACCTTTAACAGAAGAAGAGTTAGTAAAAGACTGGATAACAACACTGCTTTATGTAGATTAAAATATGTATTTTTCACAAGTCCTTTTACATGCACAAACTGAAGAGGTAAATATGTGTTACAGAATACATTAAACATTTTAAGTGACTAATCAGACATGACTGAAAAAGTAAGTGTAAGTGTGTGTGTGTGTGTGTGTATGAGTGTGTCTGTGTTGGTGATGAAGCTCCGAGTAGCTCAAATGTAATTTGGAGGTCCCTATTGTCTGAGACTAACAGGAGAATAAGGCTTAGACACAGTCACACAGGCACCCTTAGCCCTCCTCTGAGAGAGCTACCCTTAGAGCAGTATGTCCTCTCACATATTCCTGTTCAGAGATAATCGAGATTAGGGGACATGATTAGAGGACGAATATGTGGCAGGACATATGGTTCAGAGGTGCAGAGGTACCCTGAACCATATGTCCTGGAGGTACAGGGTATGCTATTTACAATATTTAAAAAAAAAAAAAAAAATCCTAGCTAATTCTGTGTTGTTGTCGGTCTATTCAGTAACCTTTGACTTTCAAAGACACTCTATAGACGAATATTGTATACAGAACCATAAAACGAAAAATTATAATATTTTCTATGACATGTAAAAATCTCATGCCGTTGCAACCCGAAAATGTTCTTTAGTCCAGGTTACATACACATGCAGAAAGTATCTGAATAGTATAAACGTGTTCCTGATCTAAGCAACATCCTTTGTAAAGTCGGACACTATTGGGAAAGATAATTTTTTTACTGCACAGAGAGGGGTTGCTTTTCTCCAGGGCTTAGGCTGAACCCTTCTGGGTCAAAAATTTGGATTTTTAGAGCATCTATTTTGTGCCTTAGCCAGAAAGAAATTTGTCATGAATGCTGTCACCATGGCAGCTGTAAGACATGTGCACCTTGCACTGACACGTGGCACTGCCACACAGTACACTGTGTGTACAATTTTTCATGGCTTTATTTGTGAAATCATTCAGTATTACAACAATAAAAATGTGTGACAACTACATTTAACATCTTGATTATAACATGCTTTGCGCATAAATGGTAGCCTATATTTGCACTTACAGTCATCCACAGACTGAACATTAGGCTATTGGATTTGCGTCATAGGCTGCAGAAAGGCCTAGTTTCGATTGCAGATGCATTCCTTACAGTGTTTAAGGTACTGTTTGATTCTGACCGGGTCTCTATTCATCTGTGGTATCAAAATGACCATCAACAGTTAATAGCAGCCTCCTCACATTCCTCCTTATTTCAGATTTAAAACACGTAAGAGTACATTAGGCTATTAAATTGATAATTGAAAAGCTATAGTCCTCTCATTTCCATCTCTCAAATTCTACTACAGTAGAGGCGCAATATCGTTCATCTTTCTGTGTTCATTGTTCTTTGCCTATTGGCAAAAGCCTCCGGTTACAAGTCCGAAGCGCTAACCAGTAGGCCACGGCCAAACCTAATTGGTTTCTCTTTTTTCGTTCCCTTTTTCGCGGGTTGGGTTGGGTTTGGGTTAAAAATCAGAGGGTAATTTTTGCGGGTCGGACAGTGCATACTATGGTATACAACCCGTGTGTATGTGTGTGTATGTGTGTGTATGTGTGTGTGTGTGTGTGTGTGCACATGTTTCAGGAAGTCCATTAAGTCCGTTTTGATAGTGACTGCTGACTGGCTGCTAGAGCCCTTCTGTGATCACATCATGTCCGCCAGAGTGTCAGTCAGTCAGCCACTTGATTCTCCAACCCCACGCCCTGCCCAGCTGTGACTTCTTGGAGAGTCGCTCACCAGAACTCAGCCAGACGTGGGCCCGATTTGGCCCCAACACCGGCACTCTGGTGCCAGGCGCTCTCGGGGTAGTGCTGTGTGTCGACCTCGGCATGGAGCTTTTGAAAGCCGGTGGAGGAACATGACATATTGTGCTGCTTCGAATGTTACATTTCAACATCAATTAGAGACGCGCGGAGATGGCGCCCCAGATGTTGGGAGCGAGCGAAGCATGACACCCAGGCAGCGCTGCTGTGGAGAGAAGTGGCAGCTGCAAAGGCTCACAGCCCACCAACCTTATGGCGCAGAGCTGGCCCGGATGTGGCCCAGATCCAGCTGACCTGCTGCCCCAGACGCGGGCCACATCGGTCAGGCCAGTGCTGGGGCACGGCTCTTATTCCCTGCGCTGCTGCGCTGCAGGGAAAGGTGGAAGACATCAACGAGGTCAGGTCCAGAAAAGGACACATGCTATGCACCCATACAGACAGTGGAGGATGAAGGATTACAAGATGTAGTGTTAGGGCACAGAACATGAAGGATATTGGAAATAATATATAGTACAAGCATGGTGACTTCGGTGCATTGCTCTACATATGAGTATTGACGCGGTTGGCAATATATGTTTGTGTGATAATATCAGAAATCCTACCCAAAGGAATTCTAGATCTGAAAAAAAAAAAAGCTTACAAGTGAATTCCCAAGTGAAACATGCCAGTTGGTACAGGCCTTTGGCTGAGAGATGGCAGTGGGCATGTTGTCATGGCGCTGTGACCTCCGTGGCCTCTCAGCCTTCGCTCCCCTTGGCGAGGGTCAGTCTTGCCACTCTGGGCAGTCAGCCTTGCCACTTGACATGGCGAGGTGACTCACTTGTGCCCGCTGGAGAATCACTGGGCAGGGGGCCCTCGAGGAGAGTACCGAGGGTCACCAATGGCTTCTGGTCTCGCCCAGGCCAGCTGAGGATCATGGGACAGAAAGGAGGATCACGGGCATAGCCGTCCGCCAGCTGGGCAGGCACTTTTCTCTCCCATCCCACCCTTATCGGCATCCCCATGGCACAGGGCTGTGCAGTCATCAGACCAAAGCTGAGGAATCACTCGAGAGATATGAGCTGCAGCAGAGAAAGACACCACGCTGTAGGTCTCCCATTGATTTACCATCTTATTAGGTCAGCATATTTGTAAACGCTCTCATTTCATTCAACAGACTTAGAAAATGTATCATATTTAATAGTACAAAAAAAATACACTTTTTGATTTACTTCTAGAATGGACTCATTTTTGTGTAGGGTAAATGTTAATCCAATGGTCTCAGTTAGCCAATCAGAAATGTCCTCCAGCTCTAATAGAGAATAAGGAAAGACATGAAAAAATGAAAAGATGTTCCTGAATAAATGAATAAATAAATGAATGAACAAAAAAATACAACATTCACAGCACACAACACAGCTTATCATTAGTAGTTTCTGTCCTCCTGAGCATATTTAATTTGACTTCTGGCCCATATTTTAAAAGTGAATTACTATACTTACTCTCCTGAGAGACTGATCATTTCCTGTTTGCTCACCATATCTGGTAGACCCAAAGCACAGATGAAGTCTTTGAACATACCAAGATTAATGAAATCATGCAATGAAAAACATTCATGTTTCCAAACTCACACACCCAAGTTGAACCGTGTGCATTCCAAGAGCAGTGGAGGAAAAACAGCATGGCCCATGAATGCAAGAGGAGGAGGAGGAGGAGGAGGAGGAAGAGGTGGGGAAGAGAGGGCAGTTAAAAGTGCCTGGCCAGGCTAGCGTGAAGCCAAGAGTGGCTGGATGAAAAAGACAGACCCTTAGCTGGCTGTTGATCCCGCTCCGAGCCCATATCAAAGGCTGGCCGGCAAATGAGAGTGGTGCGGCGCGGCACAGTGTGGTGCGGTGTGGTGTGCCGTAGTGCGCAGGGGCACGGCGATCCCTGGAGCAGGCAGAGGCATGAGAGGGCAAGATGAAGGCGCCAGGACTAGATGAAAGACATGAAAAAGGCAAAAAGCATGAGAGAAAGAGTGTGTATGTGTGTGTGTAAGTGTGAATGTGGATGGATATGTGTGTGTGTGTGTGTGTGTGTGTGGGTGTGGGGGGGGGTGTAAGTGTGTATGTGTGTGGGTGGGTGTGTGTGTGTGTGTGTGTGTGTGTGTGAGTGTGTGTGAGACAGAGAGAGTATGCATGTGTTTCAGGGAGTGCTGCTGCGCGCTAGCTAGAGAGAGATGACTTCAAAGACTCGGCAGAGCAAAGGCTGCCTCTCGCTTTTTAACATTCTCCTTGCGAGTTTTCTCCCTCGTGCTCTCTTTCTTTACATGCACTCACCCCCGCCCTCACACACACACACACACACACACACACACACACACACACACACACACACATGCCTCAGAACTCTTTATTCTCCTCTTTCCTCAAAGGAAGGCTAGCCCAATGGTTCAGCTGGGTATGAGCGTTAATATTTCTACCACATCAACACCCTTTCGTGGCATAGGGTAGCCAATGATGGCTTTTGGTATTGTGTGTGTGTGTGTGTGTGTGTGTGTGTGTGTGTTTGCACATTTATGTGTGTCTCTCTGTTTGTGTATTCATGAAAAAGTGAGCGAGAGAGAATTTGAAAGAAAGAGTGTGTGTGACAGAGTGTGTGAGTCCATGTCTTGTGCTCCACTAGCTTTAATGGGACCCATGATTCTAGCAGTTTCCTACAAAGCACCCTGACTCTCAGATCGGCTGCACGCTCACAGATGCCATCCCAAATCCACCACAGACGCTGCACAGTGTGCGTTAGAGATGAGTAACATTCACTGCCGAGCTTTATTTGCAAAATTTATGCTGAATGAGAAATGGCCTGCACCACGAAGGGCTGGTTCCAAGAAGGAAAAAAAATAAAACAGTGTGATGTTCTGTAAACAGAATTATTAAATCAAACCTCTCTTAAGAAATTAATATTAGAAGCTTATTATACATTCAAACCCCAGTAGTTATATCTCTCTCTATTCCTTTCTATCTCTCTCTCTCTCTCTCTCTCTATGTAGCCTGGTTAGGAACATTGAGGGGTTTCTGGATGTGTGGAGGGTGAGGGGGTTGTTCTGTGAGGGTGAGGAGGAAGATCAGGTGCTTTTTAACATATGATGTTTTGGGATTTTTTTGTGTGAATGTATTTATGAATGTTTGTTTGGTGTTTGGCTTTGTATGAAGCGTGTCATGATTTCACGGGTTAAGGAACAATCCAATAAATGATGGAATGTTGGAACCTCTCTCTCTCTTTCTCTCTCTCTCTCTCTCTCTCTCCTCTCCCCTCCCCTTCCCTCTTTATATTAGTTAAATACAGAGATACTGTAGGCCTGTGTGCATCTCAAGTCAAGTCAAGTCAGTTTTATTTAATATAGCGCATTTAAAATGCACAGAGTGCAACCCAAAGCGCTCCACATACAAGACATTGACAAAAAACAAAAGACAATCACACAAAAGATGCCGGACGGAGCGGTGTAGTCGCCAGCATTCCAGTGACACTACTGTAAGACATATAACACAGCAAATTGAAAATAAATAAATAAAATAATAATAATAATCATGTTAAAATTAGTCCAATTTCCAACCGGCTCAAAAAGTCCAAGGGCAATGATGACCCGTGTAAAACTGCCAATGCAAGACCAACAAAGTTCTTTCACTGACCAACTCAGAGAATTTACTGGCAGTCTGGAGAGCAGAGCACCGGAAGAACAACAGTCTGAAGTCATGATGGCCGATCTTCCTGCTGATCAGCAGCTCGGTTACTTTAGCAAGGACCGTTTGTTGCTTCATGGCTCCCGACGTCGCCATCAGAGCTCCCCACGTCAGCACTCAATCCAGACTGCAGGCACCCAGCGTCAGAGGCTAGCAGTGCTATACTGTACGTTAATGTTATGGCAGCTCGCAGGTCAGCCACAGCTCGGTGGTCGTGGCAGCTGCAGATCTCTCGCAGAGTAGGCCCATTGACCTGAGCAATCTTTCCGTCCAGACGAGTCCAGACAGAGGATGTGCAGCGTCAGATGGAAGAGGGACGGCTAGTCAAGGCAAGCTCATCAGCCCAGTCGAATAGAAACTAACGTTACCGTTAGTTATCAGCCAGAAAAAAGGACCAAGAATAACACAAAACTATCGAAAATAACGTAAATAAAGGGTGAAAACATTTAACTTGACAAATAAATACAAAAAAAATAACAGAACATTACATAAAATTACGAACATTACATAAAAACAAACAAAAACATGATGCCAGACGGAGCGGCGTGTCTCGCCAGCGTCCCCGTAACAGTGTACAGTATTTACGTAATTTATCTCAGTGTACAGTATTTACGTAAGAGTGATGGTGAAAATTGTGTCGGTGAACCATTGTGATGCCTGTGTGTGTCTCTGTGGAAGTGACACGCTCAGTGCAATCCTGCCGTGAGTCTTTAAACTGGCACTACCACGGCGACGCTCCCCGGCTTGCGTTTGAAGAACTGAGCGTCCTGGCAGAAGACAGCGATGGCGTTGGGGGGTTTTTCCTTGAATCTCGCGACTTTATCGCGCGTCAGGTTGGAGCCGCTCACAGCGCCATGAGGGGAATCAAAGCTTTTGTTTGGCACTGCCGCCGACGCCACCACGAGCCGAGGTGATGAGGATAGATTGCTGTCTGCTGTCACACACAGGTTTCGGTTGTCAGGAGTGCTGCTCTCGTTGCTCGTGCTTGTCTAATTCTGACAATCGACGCTCTTGTTTTTTTTTTTTTGTCGTCAGGGTTACATAAATCTCCACACCCAACCCCCCACACCCGTGTGGCTTCATGTCTTGAAGTTTAGACAGCCTTTTTCATATCACCGACGTCAAGGAAACCTGCTCCGCCTGAAGCCTGAGGTGAATAAAGTGGAAACACTGACCACTGCAGGGGGTCTTTGATGAAGCGTTTACTCCAGCAAAGCATTTATGATCGGTGAATTAGGGAAATGCCGTCATTTACAGTAAACAAAGATGGAGCCGGGCAGCAAACAAAACAAAGCATGCAGCAGATACTTCCCTGCAAATGGAGTGTAGCCTACCTCTGTTTTGCATTTCACATCAAATAACTGGGCAGACAATTGTTTAAATTATTGGCTCATACTTTAGACCACTCAGGAAGAAAGCTAAGCAATGTTTTGCCTCACACTGTGTGTGGTATGAGTTTGATGGGCGGAAGTGTAGCAAGGCCAACTGTCAGAGGCATGTGAATAATGGTCTAAACATCCTTCATCCTTCTCCAAAATCTCAGTGGCTTAGCCAGCATAACGTAGCCTAGCAACAGTGATTGTGATTTTTGGTTAGATCTGTGCATATATGCCATTCAAATGCAGTAAGAATAGCCTGGCTGACAGCCCAAGGTCACACAAAGACAAACCTACCTTCTCTTTCTTTTCTTTAATACTTTTAACCATTAAGGCAGATTTGGCCTCCATTCAATAAATCAAGCTGATAAAGAAGAAGAAGGAAAATAAAAACATATAAATACCAGGAGAAATTACAACACAAAACTTTGTTGAGATGAGCCCGGATATGATGCTCCCTGCAGATCTTGAGTGTTAGAGCAGAGGGCTGATGCTGTTGGCCATGATTTAGGTGTGGAGATGGAGGTCAGTAAAAAGCCGAGGAGAAGGCTACAGTTCCAAGGGCTTCCTACTGCTTGCCTTGGCCGTGAGCATGGTCCCTTGCTCATTGGTCGGTCTCTGTGTCCATATGTTTTTAAGGTTCCTGAAGGACTTTTATTGACTTTTAGCAGACAGAATATTGGCATTGTAAACCTCACAGAGGGCAGGGTGTCAGTGGGGGAACCGAGCGAGAATCTGTGTTTTACGGGCCAGGATTATTCCGTTATAATATTATAAAGCCCTGAAGATGGGCCCGCTTTAGCACTCACACAGGCAAGAGGGCAACAAAAGTGCTTGGCCATTCAGGAGGGCCGTTCAGTTGTTAAAATTTAGGGGGGTGAGGTAGTTATGAGCACATAAAACTTGATGGCCCCCTTCGGAGAACTTACTGGCAAGTGTGAAGTTTGTCCACCCCAGGATCAATGGCTCACTGTTTCCATTGCCATGTGTATCTCCATATCTTCGCTTGAGCTCCCCTGTGAGCTGTATGGGTCTTTAATAGGCGCCGAGGGAGAGGCTCAGCGCTTATCTGGAGGTGGGTCACCTCGTTAAGGAGCGTCCATAAGAGACCAGATAATTGGCTTCATTCAGAGACCACAGCAATGTCATCTGAGAGGAAACTTGGCAAGTCCTTGCACTGAAAGGGTTAAAAAGTAGCCCATAACTTGTAAAACATTAGTGGTTTGACCCGTTAAGTAATTTTGGAAACAGTTTGAAAATGCAGTTTAACTTCCTTGTATGCCTACTGGGTCATAACAATGTAGCCAGTTACACCATTTATTGGGATTATTTTGCTGCCTCTCTGGGCTTGTATGGTTTGTTTTAATCAGTCTTTCAAACTGACTTTAATAACCACAATTCCTTCCTAACTATTATCTACTCAGAGACTCATTTTTGGTGTGTGTGTGTGTGTGTGTGTTTGTGTGTGTGTGTGTGTGTGTGTGTGTGTGTGTGTGTGTGTGTGTGTGTGTGTGTGTGTGAGTGTTTGCGTGCCATAGTTAAGGTCTACCTTCTCCCTGGCCTGACAAAGGAGGCCCCAGGGGTTTATATAAAGAAAGATGGCTGTGAAGCAGGCCAGCTGAGCAGCCGTTGGCTTATCCTACAGCCCTCGCTGCCCGGGGGCTTGTAAAAGTTTGTTGTCGGGGAGGTGGGCTTGTAATGATTAAGGAACACGGGGGCGGAGGTGTTTGTTAGCCAAGAGAGGGGGGGGGAGTTGTGGTAGCGATGTGTGTGGGGTGTGTGTGTGTGTATGTGTTTGTGTGAGTGTGGACGTGTTAATGGGTTTATGTGAGGGCTAATCACCGGCATGCTCAGCCCCTTCCAGGGGTTAACTAAACCGGGCTATGTGACACATGGTTGGTCTTTATGGGCCCGGCGCATGACGCTAAAGAGCCCATAATAATGACGGCAATTACGGCAATCGGCTTAAACAAACGGGAAGAGAGCGTGCAGAAAAGCTCATCATACTCCGATCTGATTGGCCCTAATGAGATAAAGACGCCAATTAATCCTGCGCTAATTGCTGTGGCGAGCTCGGCAGAAAAACACCCAAATGTGTGCATGCAAATGAGCGCGGAGCGGCGCGGCGCCGCGCACCGAGCCAAGCGGAGAGAGCGGAGAGCCGAGGATTGCAGTCGGCGTCCAGGTTAGTTACGAGCAGACAAAAAAAAACAATCACTGCAATTATCACCGCAGTTAGAGGAATGGTTTATTTTGTCCTCCCACCTCTTCTCCTCTGCATGTCTGGGGGAAGTGAAAGCCCATCAGAAGTGTTGGAGAAGTTACCTGCAGCGGTGCTGGCTGTGGATGCTGCAGTGGGAGTAGGGCTTGTGTTGCCAGGGCGAGTGTAATTCAGCCTAGCAGCTATCTGGAGGTGTCGAGTCTCATTGTAAGCTGGGAATTCTCGCGTAGGCCGCGGGGGAGTGGTGGGTCAAGCGAAGGTTCAGACTTGTTGTCGGAGTATTGCGTCTGTGTGTGTGTGTGTGTGTGTGTGTGTGTGTGTGTGTGTGTGTGTGTGTGTGTGTGTGTCTGTGTGTGTGTGTGTGTGAGTGAGTGTGTGTGTGTGTGTGTAGCTGTGTGGTTGGAGGCTCTGGGTGAGGTGAGATGTATTTGCGGCCCTTGCGGGCGAGACTGTGTTTCATGTAACCGTGGTGATGACACGCTTTGACACTTTTGGGCTTTTCTCATGTTTCTCTTTTGCACGTGGCCTCCATTTTGAAGCTGCTCCCTCCTAGTCCTGTGTCCTCTGTCTGTCTCTGTCTGTTTTGGACAGTCTAGAGAACTGGGTGGGGTGAATAGACAACCACCATTAGCTCCAATGATGTCAGTTTTTATTATTGATACACCAGCAGGTCTTTTTTTAAAAAAAGAAAGAAAATATCTGATTTATGGCTTGAGATCATAGGGTGAACCACTCACTGTATATACAGAATGTGAGCCAGTGTAGCAGGACATGATGCATAAAACATACTGTACATGATCTCACTCGAATTCCATGTTTCCTTTTTCCTGCTGAACGGCAACTGCTGTCTAAGATAAACTTACTATGTACTGCAACTGCCTGTTTTAAGAAGTGCACCGTTCAAGGTCAAGAAATATCCATATAAATTTAGAAAATGTGACAAATCCTACAACTAAATGATAAAAATTGTTCTAGGCAGTATTTAATTTGTCAGTTTTTATTTTTTATATAAAGCTTCATACTTCATACTTAATGCTTCATACTTAATGAGTCACTTAATGCTGGTGGACTACATAGAGTGAGCACAATAATAGATATTGTGGCTGGGGTCAGTTCTTAAGTGATTCTTTTTGACCGTTGCTAGGGACAGGTCTCAGCAGGCTAACGGCCTTGAGCGCTGCCCGTGGCAACCACCTTAACTCACCGCGTGACAAAATGACATTCACTGTGACCTCATTAAGATTACTCTGGCTATTACCGCTCCGTGTGGGGATGTATGGCGCGTGGGGGCCGCTCTGATGAAAAAAGCCATAAATCTGGACATTAGCCGGCGGGCCCCTGTGGCACTCAGAAGTCCTCTAGCGTGACACTCCCCCCCCCCCCCCCCCCCCCGCCTCGTTCTGTCCGCCGCCCCCCCCCCCCCCATTTGCTTTCTCGTTCTCTAATTGCCGGGCCTCATGCTTTTGCTCTTTCTCTTCGCCATTGTTGACATGCCGTAATGGTCCGTCTAGCGGAGAGTGGCCTGCGCTGGCCGCCGCCCCCGTTCGCCTGCGCCATTACGGGAGCCATTTTCATTTCCTCCGGCGAGGCCCACGGAGGGGGGGGGGGGGGGGGTGTGTTTGGCAGAGCGGCACCTTGACAGGGACACCCCCTAAATCATCCACACATGTAATTGGTCCCTACTTACCCAAATGGCTCTGGACTCCTCTATTTGCCTAAGTGCATTAACTCGGGGTGGGGGGTGATCCATGTTAGCGGGGTACTGCCTGGTCACCAGAGGCATCTCCTGGTGTTAACTTGTCCTCTTACCTCATACCTCAACCGGCATCGCTGTTGTCGTTGTGGTCGTTGCTGTTGACGCCTTGCTGTTCATCAGGCCCATTCTCCCAGGGCCCTTGTCTCCTGTTCAGCCAGAGGAGAATATTAGCCGAAAAGTGAATCAATATGGAGAGTGGAGGAGTCTCAGATGAAGACAACATTTCATTCTCATCACTCTTTGACATTGGAAACATTCAACAAAACACGT
>NC_055968.1:31497534-31500034 GCF_018492685.1 Alosa sapidissima | reverse complement strand
GCTTCCTTTTTAACATTCCATATGTTATCTTAATGCAGAGGAAGTAGATTGGGGCCCAAATAGAACGTTCAAGCATTGTTTTTGTTTACCTTGTTGAAAGGGTCCATATCTAGGGTCAAGGTTTTTCAGTTTATAGACATGATAAAGTATTTTATTGTATTTGCTGCGTTTGTCGTTTGTCAAATCTGTCAGCTTTTTTTTCATGCTCGCCTTGATCTACAGGACAGTGATAGCAGCATGACTGCAAAGCATTTTTTTTAAAATCATTACTAAAAATGCTCTTTTTATTTTTCACATTTTTAGCCCCAGACTCAGATATTCCCAAACATGTAAACTTCCATTCAAAATGTTTGAGCCTTGGATTAATCAGCGGGGTGTTGTCAGGCTTGTGGCCGGGGCGTGGGGTGTGTAGGTGTGTGTGTGTGTGTGTGTGTGTGTGGGGGGGGGGGGGGTTGTGTGTGTGTTTGAGGGGGTGGATTGAAATGTACGTCGGCCCCGAGGCTGTGTGATTAACGGGTAATGACAGACCAGGGTGTCGATATGTTCTGCGCTGAGATTTGTGGCGCGGGCCAGTGTGATGGCCGTCCCCGGTCCAATTTATCACCTCCAGGAGCCCCAGCAGATCGCCTGCATGCAAGAGGAGCAGGAGAGAGGAGAGGCCAGAGAAGTGTCCGAAAAAGGAACTTAAAAAAGGAGAGGGAGAGAAACAGAGAGAGAGAGAGAAAGAGAGACAGAGGCGGAGGGTGAGAGAAAGGAGTGGGAAGGGGGGAAGGGGGGGGGGGGGGGCAGCTTCCCGGCTCCCCTGCCACTGTGCAGGAGTTATTTCTCATTTTAGTGAGCCCAGCAGTAAATACCTCACTTTGCCCACTCCGGTCCTGGTCCGCACCTCTGACCTCCCCCAGCCTCCAACGCTACTCCCATGGTCCCCTGCTCAAGGCCGCCAAGCGCTCGGGCGCTCGGGCGCGGGGCCAGATAGCTCGCCAGTAATTCACAGCCCTCTAGATCGCCTGCCAGCAAGTATTGATTTTTGTTTCCCCAATCTCCAGGAGAGAGGCAAAGAAAAGATTAAAAACACTGTCAGTTTGGAGTTGAATAAGAATCCTGCACAGGGGAGATACCTCGCCCAGGCAGGGGTCAGGGCTAGCGCTACGTCTCTTTATGGCCTTAACCATTTCCACTCCGGCCGCCCTTCGCACGCTTCGCCACTCGGAGGACGTTTCAACCACCTTCTGCCTCACCACTGTTTTATTTATAATTATATGGTGCCTGGCTGTGTTTACTACCAATACACTTTAATACAACTTTGTTTTTTAGCACACTGTAGGTTATGTCTGCTACTCACTCTTTATCTAAAGAATAATGGACAACATCAAGATACACCTTGAGGTGCATTATTTTCTGTTACCCAAACACTGTGTAGTCCATTATATCACAGTTGCTACACTGCAAATACAATTTCCGTGTTTTGATCACTTGAACTATTACTTCACGAGCACACATTGAGTCTTTTCTTCTAAATTCTAAACAGATTAATATGGCCAAAGACCAGATGCTAGTTCCATAACAGCATACTCCAGCCTTCTGATGAGCCTTCACTGTGGTCTTAAGCCCCAACGTAATGTATTACTACTGAAAGCTACTGTATTTCAGATATATGTATCATGTCGCTACTCTTTGCAGCAACACAAAAAATTGGTCCAAAAACTAGGACTTCATAGGTGTGCAATTATCAAAAGGTAATTTCCCTTTTAAAGAGCACATCACAGTAGGGATGGTATATGTATATAGTAATTCAACCTAGCCATGGTACATTTTGAAAAAATTAAGGGAATGATTTATTCTTTTTTTCTGTCAATAGGCTATACTTCTGACCTGATGTGACCCTCGTAATTCATAGTTCATTATTTCAAGCTTGCAGAATAAAATAACAAGCGTTTTCTGAACTGTGTTTAATCGTGTTGTCGGAAGCCTCTTTAGCTCCGTCCATCACAGTTTAAACAAACTGTCCAGCAGATTAGCCAGTCTGGTCCCACTCTCTCACCAGCTTTAATATCCCGGCCTTTTGTTCCAGACGGCAATTCTCATCATTAATGAGAGGCTGAAATGGCCTATGTGTCTGCCCACATGTGTTAGAGTCACTGTACTCTCTCTCTCTCTCTCTCTCTCTCTCTGTGTGTGTGTGTGTGTGTGTGTCTGCATGTTCAACGTGGTGGTCAGGCTCTATTCATCTCCATAGTCCTGAAAAGGCCCTTTATTAGCCCTGACCCCATGTGAAATATTGTCTTATCAGCTGTACATGAGTTGCCATAAGGCATTAGGGGGGTGGTGTCTCCTCTTTACCACACACACACACACACGCACCAACACACACACACACACAACACACACACACACACACACACACACACACACACACACACACACACACACGTATACACACACACACACACACACACACACGTATACACACACACACACACACACACACACACACACACAC
>NC_055968.1:31470034-31492534 GCF_018492685.1 Alosa sapidissima | reverse complement strand
TTCTCTCTCTCTCTCTCCTCTCTCGTTTCCTTTTTCTCCCTCTCCCTCTCTTTCTCTCACTGTACAGCATGTCTGTTTTGCTTCCTTACTGAATGTCTCTGCCTCTTCTCCCTCTCTTCCTCTCTTTTTCCACTCTGTTTTTCTCTCTTGCACTCTATCCTATTTATACCTCCTCAGTCCAGGTACTGAAAACAGTAAGGTCATTTTCAGTCAGTCATTTTTTAACTGAAAAATAGAAAACGCAAAAAATCCAGCACAAAATCAAGCTTACTAATTGGAGAACGAGAATAGCGACAAAGATTGTTAAGGCGGAGCAAGATGTTTCATCAGGAGCCACTTCCGGGAACCCGGATCGCACGAGGGGGGGGGGGGTCAAAATCCCCCTTTATGCAGAGCAGAGGCAGCGACTGCTCCATTGAAGTCTATGGGCATAGCTCAGAATTTCACCACATATGCTAAGGTCTTGGTTCTATAGAGTTAGGAATGTGAATTTCGGGCACGTTTTCATGATCCTCAAACCCTTCTGAACATTTCAGGTACATTTTTAGCATTTTTGAGCATTCCAGTCTGGAGAAAATCAACCTTATATCAGGTGTGCGCCGGTTATTTATGCCGCTGCTGTTGGCCGGTTGCAACGTACGCTCGTCAATACGTCATCGACACGCCTCTTTATGCAGACAGGATTCGATCCCCATTTCGCGCCCATAGACATGAACTACGACGAAGTATCTTGCTCCACCTTAACAATCTTTGATAGCGATACACCATAACACCATAAAAACAAACAAACATAGGACCCAGGAAGACCACTGTGATGGACAGGATTACATTTGACTAGTGTGCATGAGCATTCATTGTGCAGATGTGCAGAGAAATCCCTATTTAATGATACAGTTCCTATCTGACAGCTATGGAAATTATCTGAGTCACATTTGTCATCATGTCCCATACGCATGTCATATGCATTTTACATAAGACATGCAACAGAAAAATGGGGTCGTATCCATACCATTACAGCCACAGAACATACCCTGGCCTATATGGTCTACGTGGTGTGTATCAGATCTGTGGGCACACTAATGCAATTAAGCTGAGCAGGTTAACACAATAATTTGTCACCTGTCAATATCTACATGTAAGGACGGCCCCTGAAGTGTATAAGAAATATACCTGACAGCTAGTATTGAGAGGTGATTTCTTCCTGGCTTCCTGACACCCTCCAACTGCTCTTGCTTGACATTTATAATGAAGACTTTCTTCCCCCCCCCCCCCACACACACCACTGTCAAGGCAAAGGACAAGCGCCAGGGTGTGAAAAAAGAAGAGGAACGGTAGAGCATCCACCTCTTCTTAATCTCACTGTGTTGTTTTGGGTGTGTGTGGAGATTTTGTCTTTGCCTGTTCTGAACAGAGGTTTTGCTCATGTGTCCACTGGTGAGTGGGTGAGGTGGGGGTGGAGGTGTACATGTGTGTTAGTGTGTGTGTGTGTCTCATGTTTGTGCGTGCAATGTGGGTGTGTGTTTGTGAGGTCTGTGGAGGTCTGTGTGAGGGGGGCGGGGAGTGTGTGTGTGTGTGTGTGCCTCTCTCTCTCTCTCTCTCTCTATCTGTGTGTGTGTGTGTGTGTGTGTGTGTGTGTGTGTGTGTGACGTGTCTCAGTGCTCTTGTTTTAACCAAAGGGCAGGAGGCAGAGTGGTTGTGGCTGAGTGGCTCTTGCTTGGGTGAGCACAGTGGAGTTGTTGTTTTATTTCGCCGAGCGTCCTTTGGCATTTATCTCCCCTCACCTGCTCCAGGAGGGAGATTCAAAGTGACATGATTTCTCTCTCTCTCTCTCTCTTTCTCTCTATCTATCTATCTATCTATCTATCCCCTCTGCCCCATTCTCCTTGCCTATCGCCCCCTCCCTCTCTCTCTCTTCCCTCTTTCTCTAGTCTCACTCTCTTTTTCTCTCTCTCTTTTTGACCTCTCTCTTTCCCCCTCTCACATTCTGTCTATTCTCTCTCTCTTTACCTTTCTTCTTCCCTCCATCTTACCCCCCCCCCCCCCCCCCCGCACACACACCAAAGCACTATCCTCTGCCTCACCCACACTCTGTCATTTGGCCTCTTCTCATTGTTCCCCCCTCTCCTCTCCGTTCCCCTCTCCCTTCTTCTCTCTCTCCTTTCCCCTCTCCCTTCTTCCCTCTCTCCTTTCCCCTCTCCCTTCTTCTCTCTCTCCTCTCCCCCTCTCCCCCTCTCCCTTCTTCCCTCTCTCCTTTCCCCTCTCCCTTCTTCTCTCTCTCCTCTCCCCCTCTTCCCCCTCTCCCTTCTTCCCTCTCTCCTTTCCCCCTCTCCCTTCTTCTCTCTCTCCTTCCCCCTCTCCCTTCTTCTCTCTCTCCTCTCCCCCTCTTCCCCCTCTCCCTTCTTCTCTCTTCTCCTCTCCCCTCTTGCTCCATTTCAGCTCAGACTGGCTGTCAAATAGGACCCCCCCCCCCTCCCCCAACCTTCACTGAGCCCGGCCACTCACATTGCAATAAGGTAAATTGAACTTGGTGAGCACGGGATCGTTAAAAAGGGAGAGCTGTCAATCACACACCCCCCGCCCCCCTCCCCACCAACCCCCGCCCCTCACCTCTCCCCTCCCTCCCTGCGTGTGATGGGCCGGAGTTTTGATGGTGGAGGCGCAGACGGGCATGATGGGATTGCTCCTGAGAGCGGTCTCAAATGGGATGGCTTTTCCAATCCTTCAATTACCTAAATGGATGAGACGCGGATGCTGCTCGGCTGGGAGCTGTTGCAACCCCCGTAACGCTCAGATGGGTTAATTGGTTATTTTTTCAAACAAGGTGAAGGCTGTATATTACTGCTGGAGAGGTAGAGCCACAATTAATCCAGCTCTCTCTGCAGTGGCAGCCCTGTCCACGTCCACATGTCAATAAAACATGTTGAATATAGAACACACTTTACAGGCATGTAGCACACTGGCATTCATTCACTGAGCAGATATTTTCATTCACAATGACCTACACAGCATGGCATAATTATTCCACATTTTCCTTCCATATATGTACTTCTTGGTTGCAAGTTACTAGCATCTATCAGTAAATTGTTGCTATCTTGCTCAGCCGGTTGACCTACTGGAACCGCAGTGGTAATGCAGGCGTTTGTTTTTGATAGTTCCATTGCTCCACCCTAGGAGTTTGATCATCTCTGTACATTTGCAACCGAATTTATTTTTTGTTCTTTGCACTGCAGGTGGGTGGACGTTCACATCTGGCCCTGTGATATATTTTAAGCAACAATGAATTGTTGCCACAGTAACTTGCTTAGCTGGCCGTCTCTAGTCTAGAGTCTGACAAACAATCAACCAATCAGAGCCCTCGACTCCTACACACGTGTGTCTGATTAGTGTGTCATGCTGGGACCCACTGGGCTTTAGAGGCTATTGGTGTTTATCTTGATGATAAGAGATGAAAGAAGCTATTGTTGTAAATCACTTTTACTAAGTAATGGTTCTCCTCTCTGTTGGGTGTGTACCGGTATGTATGAATGTATGAAACTCCCTTCTCGTCGTCCGTTGTTTTTGTTTCTTGAAAAACTGCCAAAGCACATTTTAATAATGTGTGCAAACCTGCACAAAATATTGAGTCACGGCCCAGAGGGACCTGCATTTTTGCTTCGTTCAGCCGCACTCTCACACACACACACACACACACACACACACACACACACACACACACACACACACACATTCTAACTCATTCACATTAGAAAAGTTCCCTTTGTTGCGAAAGGCTTGACCCTCCACGGCAGTTCATTAACCCCACATTAAAAGAAATCCTTCTCTTGCCAATACCTCACCCTGTCTGCCCGTTCCAAAACCATCGAACAGACTTCCTCCTGCAGATCCTCGAGAGCCCCCTACTTCATCAATTGCCTTCATAATTTTAAAAGCCTTTTTTATGTTGTTGTTTTTCTCTCATATAGTAAATGGAACCATAATTTAATATTTTAATGCATGTTAATGTGTTGTTTAACCTTCTCGCAACAATCACGCGGCTCTAAAAGGTTAACCTTGAACGTGAGCCAGAGCTAGGGCGGCGTCTGCACAATAACGCGTCAGTCTTTGAAAAACATCTCCTTCTAATGGATTGGCGGTTGATTACTCAAGCCCATCTCGAGGTAGATGCCGTATATATTGGATAGACATTAAAACGAGCATTTCTCAATTTTCTCCCCGCCATCCCCTCAGGGTCAATGGATCACTGTGACGACGAAGCGCTGAGTCAACCGTTGCCTCCCTAATTTATCTGAGGTTTCAATAAAAACTGGAAATTTTTTTTAAAAATAAATGGCCTCCGCCACAAACAGAAAATAGGAATGGTTTTTGAATCATTATTGGTGATATTGAAAGGCAGAGAGCCCCTCTGATATTTGGAATGCAAGCTGCATAAGGGCCTGTTTGGTCCCACTGTGACTGCTTGGCTTAGCTTTATCTTTCTAAGGAGCGCACTACAACACAAATGCACTGAATATTTTATCAAGGTCTTCTCAGACAGTGGCAGCCACGCTGCAGAAAAACAGAGGGAGAGAGAGAGAGAGAGAGAGAGAGAGAGAGAGACTCATTTTTAAAACATGCCTGTTTTTTTTTCAGCTATTGTATTCTGCTGGTCATTTTATGATCAATCCCTGCATTGCAAAACCCTGCTTTGCTTTACATTAAATACAGATTAAATCCAAAGTCAAAATATGTGTTGTGTATGTGTTGATTATGTAATACATCCCTAATAATCCCAGGACAGTGATGACTGTATTCTTACTGAAGCCAAGCGCCAGCTCTGTGAGCCCCTTAATCCTGTTTTCTCTACACATTGCATGAGGCTCCGCTGTCTGCAATGAGAAACCCACAGGCTGAAGGCCTAGGAGGGGGTAGTCATTTGAACTCTTTGTGGTCTTTTGTGATTTTTTTTAATGGTGTTATTTGAAATGTGTTCATGTATGTAATTTTATGAGTCGTGTGTTTTTTTTTTTACCAAGGCAAATTTCTAACAAACTTTGTTGTTATAGACATTATGCTAACTAGCTAACTAACTTATGTAGGCCTACACATGTTAAAGTAATAAACGTACCGCACGTGTGCCCTGTGAATACTAACTCTCTGACCAAGTGTACCTGTATGCTTCAGTCGCATTCCGTCACGTGCTTCTGTGTCTGGGGGGAGAGTGCCCTCATTCCACCCTTCCATGGTGTTCATTTGTATCCTTGGCAACGCCGCGGCCGGGCTGTAACCTGCCTCATGCTCTTCTCGATGTCCACGGGCTAGGAGAGATGGACAGTAGAACAAAGGACATCGCCGACGATCAGCCAGCGCTGCGACGCCTCTGGGTTTGAGGTGAGCGAGTGGGCTAATTTGCGGCGGTTTGTGATCTTACATGCATTCGCACCGACGTGACCCATTGCACGTGGAGTCGGCATGACCTGTTGTCTGTGCACTGGTCGTCTTCTTCAGCTGGTCCTTAAACAGTCCAGTGAAGCTTGAGTGGGGGGGTAGAGAGGTGGTCTGGAGGGGGCAGATGCCAGAGAGGCATAATGAGGCATGCAAATAAACAAGGTGGTGATGGATGTGAGAGTGGCGTCGTGGAGACACCTCTGGACCAGAACAAGCACAGAGACAGAGAGAAGAGAAGAGAGGTGAGAGGCATAGAACCTACTCCTCCACACACACACACACACACACACACAGAAGTGGAGAGAGGTGAGAGCCATAGAACCTACTCCTCCACACACACACACACACACACACACACACACACAGACAGAGAGGAGAGAAGAGAAAGATAGAATAACATGGAAACTCTCTCTCCCCAACTACACACTAAGAGAAAGAGAGAGAGGGACATCGACAATCCTCCTCCTCAACCTCTTCCTCATCCTCTTCCTCATGTAGTGGAGCAACCTCAATGAAAACAATGAAGATACTGTAGTGGAGGTCATGCATTGCAGATCTGTGCTTTCGATAGTCTCTCCACTAATGTGTGAAGTCTCCACAGAATCCAAATGACTGCTGCCAGTGACACTTTGAAAGGGTGCTATATTATTAAGATTACACTGTGTGCTGTTGTAATGGTGATAGGGTGTGTGTGTGTGTGTGTGTGTGTGTGTGTGTGTGTGTGTGTGTGTGTGTGTGTGTGTGTGTGTGTGTGTGTGTGTGTTGAAACTGTCTTTGGTAGCCCAAACTGTGCAATCACCTTCATGATGTTGGAGTGTCACCGGCAGATATTTTCCCTCTTTAACATATTGTACACAAAAGTAATGTTTATGTGTGCACTCTACCGCTAACATCAGTGTTGGCTACTAGGAGATGTCAGTCACCTCACTTACTCATTACACATTGCATTTAATTTTTTGCAGTGCAAGCACCGGTATTTCTTTCAGGAAATGAAAATCTAGTTAATTTCATTGACTCTTTTATCTGAGGTAATTCGCAGTAGAGCCTGGTCCATATTATGTGTCAGTGTGGGAGCCCCCCCTGGGTATACAACTGTTGCTGTTGCAGCTTTAATTCACACTCAGCTCTCTACGAGTCCAACTCCAGGAACACATTATTTCAGGATAATCATTTTCATTTCCCCTTGGAAACCAAATGGACTCTTGCTTTGTTTTGGCTTTTCCATCCACCCACACATCCATTCATTCCCCTCCATTCGACTCCATAAACAAACACCTACCTTCCCCCCCCCTCATGTGTATGTGTGTGTGTGTGTGTGTGTGTGTGTGTGCTGGTCCAGTTGGCGCGGAGCAGCGCGGTATCTCCACAGCTCCCCATCTCCTCTGCCTGACGCCCGGTCCGCTGAATGCTCACGGCTAGCTTGTTTGGCCGCGGGCCGGGCTGCACCGCTCCGCGCTGGCCCGCATGTGAGTGGCCCGTGATCCAGGCCCGTGACAGAAGCCTGAGCGATGGGTGTCGGGGCCGTTCTGGGGCCCCTGCCCAAACACACTGCTCTCCTTTGTTTGCGTGATGTATTGATCCTTTCAGGCCTCCCCATCCCCGATGGACCGCGCTGGCTGGCTACGCACACACACACACATATATACACACACACACACACACACACACACACACACACACACACACACACACACAGGCCCTCCAAATGCTCTGCACTCCCAGGCAACCCTCCTCTTCTTGTCATAAGTTTTACCCTGTTATTTTATGAGCTGTCACTCATTAGGGAGACAAAAATACACATAGCGCCATTCGTCTTTTTCCCTGGGCTCTGTAATAGTGTCCATTACATGGTCCAGAAAGTCATCCCCCTCACAGTAAGGGAAGCGAAGAGAGCCTACTAAACAGAATTCTTCCGTTAAGTTACTTGACAATGTTTCTAAACAGTTGACAACACTTTCAGCGATCAAGGAGAAGATGTGTGTGTGTTGTTTTTTTTTTGCTCTCGTCCTCGGCTGTCTCATGAGGCGTCCATGTGTGCGGGCGGGGTTGGCGTCCATGTGTGCGGGCGGCGTTGGGCTTTCATCAGGCCCTCCCTGGGTTGTGTTTCTCTCAGAAGAGCTGTTGCCTTTGTAGCGTCAGTCATCGCCTCTTGACCAGAGCAGTGAGGATGCAGGAGTCAGCCTTCCTGTGATTGACTAGCGATGACACCCCGCATCTAACGTCCAACCAGCAATAAGCATGTGGCTGACAGAGTGGTGTGTACACACGCACGCACACACAGAAACAAATGCACACACATACACACACCCATACACACATACACATACACACACACACACTTAGTTATATTTAGGTGGTAAATGATCCCTATACACAAACACAGTGGGCTGGTTGGAGCATGTTGCTACAGATGTCAAGATCAAGCAACAGTTTCCTGCTTGAACCCATAAATTCATTCATGTGTTCACTGTATAGTAATTTCAACCAGATAAAACTGTCTTCTCAATGAACAGTGGCCAATGATTGATGAAATGTTCCCTTTATGACTTGTATATTGATTTGAACCAGTGTCTTGTATCAATGGTATGGAGATGTATGGAGTTTAGTAAGCAACATATTAATACACACAGGTATCATGGGGAATGTTTCCCCTCTGAAAAATTAGACATTTTTATTGGCTACTTCAATATGGCACATAATGAGTAAACAGACATCTGGGAAGATCTGCTGAAGATTTGCTGTAGCCTTCTGAATCTCTCTCTGTTAGGGGAAAACAGAAAGAAGCTTGCTCATTGGAAGACTATGGGAGCTGTAATGACCTGAAGGCTAAAGAGACACCATTCTGACATTTCATGAAAGCAAGACAGAGAGATTAAGATGTGTGTGTGTGTGTGTGTGTGTGTGTGTGGGGGGGATGCATTGTCTCTTGTCATACTTAACCATGAACCGAGGCACAGAAGGTTAAAAAAAAAAAAAACCCATAAAGAACTATATTCAAAAACAAACCATCTCGAGTTGTGAGTTCAGTGACATGGGCATTCCTGGAAGAGGCCTGGGGGGGTGCAGGAGGAAGAAAGCTTAGCTTCATCTGCATAGCCTCTCTGTCACGTGAAATGACCCCAGGCACGGAGGATGGAGCCCCCGCCTCAGCACCACACAGAGTCAACTGATCCACCACTGGCTGAGCCACTGTCATCTCGAATCTGCTCACAACCAACAGCCTCAGCACTACACAAGACACACACACACACACATTACACCCCCCCCCCCCCACACACACACAAAGAAAATCACAGCATACATCCACAGTTTAACACTGAAACACACACACCATACACAACACCTTTCGTACTCGTGTGAGACTATATTAGTTGGTGTGTGTGTTTGTGTGTGTATGTGTGTGTGTGAGTATGTGTGTGTGTGCACTCACTTTTGTGTGCACGTGTGTATGTGGGTTTTTGTGCAAGCGCCAGACTGGTGTTTTAAGTGATTACAGTTAAGCTCTTTCTCAGATGAAAAATGTGATATATGGTTTTACATGAATTCATGGCTTTATTGATATGCAGCAATAGTACTTTTGAGTTCTGTCTGTCGCAGTAAGTCAGCACCTGTCAGCGCTGTTTCTCGTTGTTGCTGTGTTATCAAAAACAGACTTAATCACTGAAAAAGGCTACACAAGAAAATCAGAGTGGACTAGTACATGACATGATGCACAGAGTACAAAGTAGACTATAAAAGATTAAGGCTTCTTAAATTATACAAAAATGTTGTGAGTACAACAGATAGAATATGTCTATGTACTAAAATAAAAATAGAACAGAGAATAGAATAGAGAATAGAATTGAGAACAGAACTGCTGTTGCAGCAAGCTAGAACCTTGTGGGTGGAACTCCTCTCAAATTGCAGGTTTTAATATTCAATGGTGTTTTCTATACGGAAGAAGGGGGCGTGGTCATCCAGTCTCCACCATGGTGTTGTATTTGACAGAGCAGGTAGAAATGGCCATTGTTACTTTTAATAACCATGACAATATTGCATAGAATTGCATTAGAGTGGTGATTCCCTGCTCAATCAAATGATGTAAATCCATTACACAAGACAAGACACTGAACAGAAATGCTTCATAGATAAATTACTGTTTTTTTATCTAATGATTTTTTAGTTTGATGTTTAATACATTTTTCTTTATAATTATTGGATGATTAAGATGACAAAATATGACATAATAATGTATGACATAATTGACATAATTGTGATCAAATATGTTACTAATTAATATAACTCAGTAGGGCAGTTTCATGAGTAGCTTTGATTTGCTTACCAGGGGTGTCAAACTCATATTAGACAACGGGTTGGATTTGTTGGAATGAGATCTCGTTGGGGGTATGATGATATACTCCTTTACTGACCTTTACTGTTTATCACATATGAGCAAGGAAGAGCTGCTGTACTGCTGTGATGTATATGCTGCTCTTTCTCCCTTGAAATATTCTACCTTTCATGTCAGTTCTTTTCAGCATTTTCCTTCCTAAGGATAGTTTGTAGTGCTAGTTTTAATTCATTTATCATATCATAGAGACATTGCTTATTACAAATTATTTAAAACAACTGGATGTAAACATCTTATTTTTTTCTGATTTCTAGCATCTAGCCCCCCGGGCCTTATGTTTGACACCCCTGTTGAAAACCATGACATTGAGCATTGACAGGTTTGATACACCATTAAAATACAAACAACCAAACAAACAATAGGCTACAACAAACAAACAACCAAACTCATGACAGACTAAGCCTGCATCCAGTAAACAAGAGGGGCCTGGCCCCACAGAACCCCTCATTGTTTAAGCAAACGTGCAGCGTGGCGCTGGGGAAGTGGAGGTTGGGAGCGTATTTAGATTTCCTGCGCGGCTTGGCCCGCAGCAGAAGTGGGCAGATGTTTGGGTAATGGTGAGGGTGTCTGGTGGTGCTGCAGCAGCAGCACAGACCCCCTCAGGTATTCTCATTACTCGTGCGCTTAGCAGATGGTTGGGCCGACTCTCCGCGCTCACCGTTTTACATCATCCATATTCCACTTGCCCCATTTGCATAGACACCGTTTTTTTTTTTCCACCTGGGCCAAAAAAAGAAAAAAAAAAAGAAAAGTAAAAGTAGAGGCAGACGTCCCCTTGCGGCCCTGGGACATGGGCTCGGCCTCACCTGGGACATGGGCTCGGCCTCACCTGGGACCAGGGGAGGGTGTGCATCTGCAATGTCACTTTCCCTTCCCCTCAAAGTCGCCGTGCAAAACAGCTGTATTGCAGAGCACAGCACCATCTCCCCTCATCTGTGACTCCCCTTCTCATGCGGCTCTCTCAAGTCTGTGTGCTCCTGTGTTAATGCATGTTTCACAGTCCATTTCATTTAAGGATGGCGATGAACGCAAATAATGACAAAAGCACATGACTGACATGTTTGTTGTCCATGTGAGTTGTGCTTTAGTAGTGCTAACTTAAAATAAACACTGTCTTAAAATAACTGTTATTTAGACTATTTATTTTCACACTACAGTGTTGTCATTGAATATCAAAGGAGATTTTTCTCCACTGACTCCACAGCGAAGTGTGATGGAAACAAAACTCCCTGCAGTTTTTGAGCCTGGCCCCTGTGGAGAGAGAGAGAGAGAGAGAGAGAGAGAGAGAGAGAGGGAGAGAGAGAGAGAGAGAGAGAGGGAGAGAGAGAGATAGAGACTTGTAAAGCTCCCTGATTCTTTCTTTGGCTTCTGAAACCACATGAAAATATTCCCTCTCTCTTGTCTTTTTCCCAGCACTGAACAACAGCCAATAGCAAAAAAAAAGAAAGAGAAAAAAATAAATAATAATCCACCCTCAAATAACACCAGAGGGACTGATTGTCCACAATTTAATTCTGCACTAAAGGATTCTGAATCATCGCTTCCAGCTAGTTTTGACAAAAAAAAAAGTTGTCCGTGCAGTCAGTTGTCCCTCCATCGTAGTCTGCTCACCCCCCTCATTCAGCGTTTCCCAACATGCGTGCCCTCCACCGCCCCCACCGCTCTCCTCCACGCACTCCACCCTCCCTCCTCGTCATCTCCTGGGTGGCTCCCCATGGCAGGAGCAGCAGCGGCTGACTGGAGGCCTCCTCAGGGCCTAGAGGGCACTTTTCAGCCTGGCCAGACACTCACACAGACCCTGCTGCTTGACTGCCCACCATGGGTCACCGGCTTACATTAGGAGCGCCCAGCAAAACCCAGCCAAGCGTGGCTCCCTAACATACCTGAAAAAAAAAAAAAACCAGCCTCCCCCTCCCCACAAACACAGTCGCTCACACAAACACTGTACACCAAAATACAACAATGCACTCACTGCACAGGGCTGGCCTTGGAATGTGAAGATGAATACGCTAGGAAATGCTCAGTCTCTATGCACATTTGACATATCACGAGGACAGCTTGAAATGCGAAGTTGAAGTTGAATTAAAACGGTGAGCGAATATTTGTCACCATAAAGGCCCCAGCAGCTGAGAGGTGGAGACATCCATTGTCGTTAATCATGTTAAATGCATAATCGTCTTAATAATTTTAACAAATGAATGGGAAAGTCGATTGTTTTGATTAGCAGCTCCAGTAACATAGGATAAGTCTTTTTCTTGGCAACGGTCCGGAACATTAAATGGAGTTCTGTGGAGAAAATGGAGGTCTTCCTTTGGTCAGAGGGGGAGACAAGAGCAGACCTCTTGTTCTCAACCACAATTACTTATTTCGGGATCTGGTCCAATCCATCACCTGAGGTGCCACTCCGAAGTGCTTACAACACGATACATCGGATACAGTATTAAAGCTGGTCCCTGCGTCCCACCTTCCCTGTTCTATGATTGACGTTTCATGTGAAGCACTTCAAGGAGGAGCTAAATGGTCTCTATTTCCAATCATGTCGGGTGGGTGGAGTTTGTGCTTCATAGTCTCGCTATGCGCTGCCAGTGCTGCACGTAACAAAAGCAAGGGGATGAAACAAGTCGAAATAACCTATATCTAAAGGTCTGAAACACTCTTCCCTCCGACGCAGCACTGTCTATCGGGTGGAACGGTTGCACACCGGGAACCAGACACCGTTATAACACGGGAGAAAGCACGCGCCGAAATTACAGTTTCAGCTCCTTGCTCTTCCACGCATAGACACAGTGGGTCAAGGCAGTATTTCAGATCAGGTTTCACATTTAGCTCAAGACCAGCTGGGAGAGAGCGAGTCAGTGGGTTTGCCTTTCCCCTAACCGTCTCTTGCTACGGCGAAAACATAAGAGGAGTCAGCAAGGGGAGGATCGGTGTGGACTCAGCATAGATCCGAAGGAATTTCCGTGCGTATTCTTGTAGTTTACAGGGGAGTAACGCGAGCGAAGCGGCGGTGAGATACAGCATTAATTCGAGCGACATGGACGAGCAGTCCCGGTTGATGCACTCTCACGCGGGAGTAGGGATGACAGGGCACCCCGGCCTGTCTCAGCACATGCAGGAGGGCACCGGAGGATCCGACGGTGACGGAAGAAAACAAGACATTGGAGACATTTTACAGCAAATCATGACCATCACAGATCAAAGTCTGGACGAAGCACAGGCCAGGTGAGATGTCTTAGACGTGTTCTGCATGTTCCAACATAATTATGTTGGACACTAAATTATAACGAGGAGCCATAATGGTGACATTTTAAACACACTCTTTGGTTAAACCGACAACAACCAGAGCTTCCCCGAACGCTATCTAAGGAATATAATAGCGCGTTCCAAGCGCGAGAGAATGCACAAGAAAAACAATGGCAAAGAGTGAAAATGATACAAATCAGGTTGTAGTCTACAGCAATGACATTCACTCTTGGCAGTAACTAGCCTTCATGTAAACTTTGTCTTGTCAAGTGAGTATTCAAACTATTTGGACAACAGATTGACAAGTTAGATTTTGGTTCTGACTTTGACATTCAATAATATCGGTTATTTGTTAAATAGATATTATTCTTAAGGACTAGCATTTGAAGATGTCACCTGGTTCTGTCACGACTACTTATTGTGGTGATCAATCTTCTGAACTGGTGAAATAAGTGGTTACAAATTGTCAGGTAACTGCATTTCTTTTGTCCAATGGTCACAACATGATGCCTGAATCACTAGGGAGACGAATTTGCAATAATTATAGGCAGATGTGACAGCTATAGTCTATTACATAGCCCAGCCTTCTTCTCCCCCGTCCATTTTCAGTAGACCTGAACACGAAGGAATCTGGATTTATTTATTTTTAACACTGAAGCTCAGGAAATATTTCATTATTATCTGAGGTATGTTGGCACTGCTGAATAATGTGTCTGTGTATGTCGGACATAAGAAGTAATTGTCTTGGCCAAAACAATACAAACAACCAAAATCTTTATTCCAAATAACTCGTTATCAGGCTATTTTATTGGCTGCTTAGTCGAGGAAAATGACTCTGTACATTTAATAAGCATTGTCAAACGTGTGTACTTAAAATATGAAATGTACAAATTAAACCAACAATGTAGCCTGAATGCATAACCTGTAGAATATCCAGATGAGAGACAATCCGACATTTATAATCAATAAGAATGTCAACAATAATAGTAACTTTTTACAACAATAACTAATAATTCAATTGCAGACCATCATCGAAAATTTGACAAGTTTGTAAAAGTTAATCAAATATTTAAATTTACAAGCCATAGTCTTGTGTTACGCTGAGAAGTTTGTTGTTGAAAATGAGTTCCCTCCAGCTTGGTGTTATTGATATTTAAGAGCATAACCATATATGTGTTTACATGAATCCTTTTGTTAGTGGTAGACTACCTGTCAGGCATTATTGCAGGCGCGAAATGCGGTCCTATCTCCGTTGATCTACGGATCACTGCTGCTGATAGAGTTGAAAAGATGTAAAATGGACTTTTATTTTATTTTAGGAAACACGCATTGAACTGTCACCGAATGAAGCCAGCGCTCTTCAACGTCTTGTGCGAAATAAAAGAAAAAACAGGTACAAGTTATTTACCTTTTTATGTCATGTGCGTTTTAATTTAATCTGTAGGCCTATATCTTATCGTAATAGATTAATCATTGTGGTGTCATCTTTCTCACTGCCTTACTTTGTTGATATGGCCTATAGCCTCCGTATCCATTTTCAGTTGCTGTGTTTTGGTAAACACAACTGTGTAATTCTGAGTGATTCCATATGCTAGGGTATAGCCTTTAATTAAACTACAGTACTAAGTTAGGCCTACTGATAAGATACGTTTAAATACTTAAAGCTGCTATGCAATTTTCTGACAAAAATCCATGAAAGTTGGTTGTCAAAATTAAAGATGGTCTACACACACACACACACACACACACACACACACACACACACACACACACACACACACACACTCACTCTCTCTGTTAACCTCTAGGAGGGTCTTGGAGCATGTTTTTTTTAAGTGAGTTTCTGAACTGTATTTTCTCAGTTCAGTCAATGAAAATACCATCTCAATTGTATTTTTGGTGACAATTTGGAGGTGTGAATGGCTCTTTGTGGCATCCAGGAATTGCAGAAAAACGTGTAAGACATTTCGTCCCCCCCAACAGAACAGCTTCACTTTTCAGCAATTAACTGTTAGCCATCTTTGCCAGCTTGGCTGTCCCTTTCTCTGTGGTATGCACTTTTTGCCTGTGCGTTTTAATTTAGTCCCAATGCTTGCTGGAGGAGAGTGCAGAGCGTGATATTTTATTAGGGGTCCTGATCAATTGGGGAAGCTGTAAAATGCAGGCAGTAAGACTTTTAGGTATTGGAGGGAAATGATGGAAGGCTTTGAGCTAAATTACCAGTTGCACTGTAATGTTTTCTCCTGTGTGTGTGTGTGTGTGTGTGTGTGTGTGTGCGTGCGTGCGTGTGTGTGTGAGAATGCGAATGCGAATGCGAATGCGTGTGGGCTGTCAAATCCAGAGTATGTATCTCATTTACTTCACTTGTGTCTCCCCTCTTGTGTTGTGAGAGCGCGTGTCACTGGAATAATTGCACCAAGAGCAGAGACGAGCTGACATTACGCGGTGCGAGGCATAAGTCACCTCCTTGCCTAGCCCCCCCCCCCCCCCCCCCCACCTCCCTTCCACCATCACCCCTCCACCTCCACCACCCCCAACCCCCCCTTTTTTCCCACTTGACATTTTTGAAATTGGCAGTACTAGAAGTCAGCGGCGGGGAGCGGTGGCTTGCGTAGTATTTCTGCTTTCATTTTCACCTTTCAGGCCTATAGGCGGCCAGCCGACAGTGTGGCGGCCGGCAGAGGAGACTGCATCGGACTTGCAGACTGGCGAGGTATTGAGATGCTATCGCACCCCATTCGGCTTTCGACGCAGCACATGGTTCCAGTGTGTCTCACAGTCATTAGTGCATGAAATAAAAAGGGGGATAGATGGAGGATAAAGAGCGATATCTTTTTCATTATCTGGCGAGCCAGCGCGGAAGGAAGAGAGCGAGTGAGTGAAGAAAGGAGGGAGGGAGGGAGGGAGGGAGGGAGGGAGCGAGGGAGGGAGGGAGCGAGGGAAGCAGCTCGAGCTGAAGTGAAGTGAAGGCAGAGCACAGAGCCATGGGGTGGCTAGGATCCCACTGTTTATTTTTCTCTCCTTGTGCGCTACGCTGCCCTTGCATGATGTTTTCATTGAAGTCGAAAACCCCCACCTCAGTCCAGCCCAATGCATAGCCCCCCCCCCCCCCCCCCCCCAGCTCTTCGCCAGCCCCGCTGCCCCATGGAGTTCGCCCTCAATCGGGCTCTGTCTTCAGGAGAGCAGGGGGCCTTTTCAGGCCTGTTGGCGCGTACTTTTGCTCCCCCCCACACCCCCTTCTCTCTCTTTTCCCCCTCTCTGTCTCTCTCTCTCTCTCTCTCTCTCGTTTTGTGTGTTGTTGTCTAGCCTGGGACTTTTTGGAGGTGGGAGTTACAGTTATGCATGGTGTGTTACTCCCTGGCAGTTTGGAGGGTTCATCCAGAGTTCGAGTCCACATGAAGCTCACAGTGACACCGACCTCTTCCTGGCTGTTGGCCCCTTTTTTCTTCCCTCCCATTTTGAAAGAGCCCAGAGAAATCTACAAGCTTTCCAGGGCTTACTGTGTCTTGTGTGTCTGTGTGTGTGTGTGTGTGTATATATCTTTGTACTCCTGTGTAGAGACCATAGGATAGGCTAGATGAAGGTGCTCTCCCTGAGTGGACGAGAGCCCCTAAATCCTGGGCTTTTTTGCTGCTGTGCTGGATTTTGGCTTTTGTTTGTTTTGTCATCACCGTGGTGAGCTGTGGCTGTTTGGTTTGGCTGCTATCAGCGGAGCTGCATAAAAAAGTCTTCTGGGGAATCCCTGACCACCCCCACCCCCCCACTGCCCCTCTCTCTCTCTCACACACACGCACACACACACACACACACGCACACACACACACACTCTACATCCCCAAACACACCCCTCCTCCTTCCCATGTCCCTGTCCCACCACCACCGTCGACACTGTGTTCTACAGTGGGTTTTGTTTTAATAGGGTGGCTATGTGCCTTCTGCTGTTTGGGTTCTCAGTCCTGTCATCACCACTAGGCTCCCAGCGTATCCGAGAGGATCTAGTCTCCGTTTAGGAGCAGTGATTGATGGGCAAGAGGAAAGTGATGGCCCCATGGTTAAAAAAAAAAAGGGAAAGCTAGATGATCATAGTTAGAATATATTTAAATATTATATATTATATAAAAAAAAGGGTTTAGTTAGATGCACATCTATATGTCTACCTCCCCCACTTGCTCATGCACTACAAAGTTCTGTCTGTGTGAAAAGCACATTTCAGGAAAATGAACAAATATAACAAATGTCATTTGGAAAGAGGAAGAAAAGTATATCCATGCACATATTTTCTCTGCAGTCTTTTATGTCTTCGTTTCAATCATAAAACTTCTCGTCTAGGCCTGTTGCCAAGCGCAGTGTACATTAGAGATGGGGGCTGGTGATCTCGCCTGTGACTTAATGGGCTCTGCTCTCCCCCTACACACACACACACACACACACACACACACACACACTCCGCACTCCGCTACTCCCCCATGTCTGGTCATTCCGTCTCCACTGTCCTGGTACTGAATGGCCCGGGCAGGCAGGAGAAGGGGAAGGGAGTAGGTGTGTGTGTGTGTGTGTGTGTGTGTTCTCACGGTGGCGCTGATCAGTGTTGGGGGCTAGTCTGGGACATGTTGGCGTCAGCGCTGCCTCTGAGATGGACTGGTGCTCCACTCGGTGCGGCACGGCACGGCGCGGCTCTCCTCTCCTCTCCTCTCCTCTCCTCTCCTCTCCTCTGCGCTTCTCTGCTTTGCGCTCGACGTTGCCAGATGTAACATAAATACGACACGGAGCGCGGCACGATGGAGCTCTGGAATCTGTCTCGTTTTAGGGCTCTGAATATGTATGAATGCTCCAGACACATTAGCAGGGCTATTTGGGTCTCGCTTTGACAGCGCACGCTTCTCTCTGGGGGATCCCGGCGTAGTTGCCGACATTTTGTGCTGTCGAGAAAATTTCTCCTCCTTGTTTTATTTTTTGAAGAGTTTTGAATTTCAGATGTCGTACTGTTTGAATGCAAATGAAATGAGTTGGGAGAATTGGGTAAAATTCCATTGTTCCATATTTTATTAATTTTGGCTTTATGTGTGTATATATAGTGAGAGAGGGATTATTAATATATATATATATATATATATATTAATAATCCCTCTCTCACTATATATACATATACACACACACACACACACATTTTTATACTTTTATATAAACATGCATTAATATCCCAATTTGAAGAATCCAGAAAGATGGTTTTCTCCTTGTATTGTTTAAGTCTGTTATTTAAAGAACACATTAGCATTCACACTTGATTGAAATTATGCTTTCTTTCACCAAAACCTGCTGTTGAAAAATAAACACAAACAACAGACTTGCTCATATTTATTTATTTATTAGTGTTTTTAAAAATGTTGAGAAAAGATGAAACATTGCTATTCCTTTACCTTTCCACTACATAGATTCCTGTAATGAATTATTGAAGGAGTGCACTGGAGTTCTTCTCATTGTCATGATCAAAAGTCAGCCATGCTTTGTGATGCTGGCTGCTCTTGATTCAGTGGTGCTGAGAAGATGTTAATGATGAGCGCTTATGACTTGGAACACTGTTAGTGTCACTGTCATTTAGGCGAGCTTTACAGACGATGTGGACATTTTCAGCAATATTTTAGCCTTTTGTGGATGCCAATGTTTTATTAAACAGAATACATTAAAATGGCAGTGTTGTCAGCAAGACCCGTAATTTTTGTTGAATTATTAAACTGTTTGGAAAACCAGGTGCCAGCGATTAGTCTCTAAAACAACCAAATGTTGTGCTCTCTGTGTCAGCCACAGAAAATACTCTCCGTAAGAAAAGGAGTGAAAACCAACACAGGCCTTCACTGTCTTTTTATCACCAATAAAGCAGTCAATTTTTAATAGGCTTTGATAAATGGCTGGCCAGCTCTCCTTGGATGCCGGTGGGTCTGTTGCTGTTGCTATCGATTTTTATCTGTATTGCTCCGTGGCGTGTCTGTGTGTGGGGTTGTCATGACAATGCTGTGGCGACGAGCAGGGTCCCCTCCTGTGTCGATTTTTATCTGTCATCTCCCTGTGCCCCCCCCCCCACTCTCCTTTCGGGATGCCCCCCTCCCTCGCTGTCCCTAGGGCGGATGACAGCACCTGCAGGATGGAGCGTGGGCGCTGGGCAGCACCTGACCTTTGACCCGGCCCTGTGTGCTTATTCTGGGCTGTATAGAGATCTATAAACAAACACAATGGCGTGCTGGCTGGCTTACGCATACACTCTAGGAGAGCAGCCCTGAGCTCAGACTCCTGTGTGTGTGTGTGTGTGTGTGTGTGTGTGTGTGTGTGTGTGTGTTTTTTTGTTTCTCCCCCTTCACTTCTTAGTTTCATTCCTAACATATTTTGCCTCTCATCCCACAGAAAGGAATGCTACTTTGCCAAATCTTTCTTGCTCTTTCTCCTCTTGCGTTACAGAGAAATATAGAGGTAGGGAGTTTAAATGTGTGTGTGTGTGTGTGTGTGTGTGTGTGTGTGTGTGTAGGTTGTTGCTTCTGTTCAAGACTGAAGTTCAAAATTTAACTTTGATTTTGTATAATTATTCCCCCTGGAAAATTGATGTTATGTTTTAATGATAAGTTATCTGTATAAATCTATTGTTAACTTTCAGCACATTTTGATATTTATTACAGGAATACTAGTACCTGGACTTACATGACCAGTATGGTCATTATAATAACACATTTCCACCCTACAAATACAGCCATGTGGGTTGAACGTGCTCACTGTCGGTGAGTTGGGGGGAGACGAGCAGTACATCAAACGCGATGATAGCCCAGGACTAAACCTCGCAGCCGCATACCAACTGACGTGGCTGCATTATGGGGGACGTGTGACTAAAGGGCAAGAGCGAGGTCGACTCGTAAAGTCAGCCGTGAAAACAATGGCGGCGTCTTGTCACTGACTCTGCCATCCCTGGAACACACACACACACACACACACACACACACACACACAAGTCGTGTTATTAGATGCACCGCAACACCCCCACTTTCCAAAAATACTCTCAAACAATGCAACCCTTCTGTTTCAGGACTAGGTCATGCTGACTTAGAACTCTGCTAGCAATTTTTTAAACAATTTTATTTTGGTGGTGGTGGTGGTGGTGGTAGGGGCATTATTTATTCAAAGCACAAAAAGTGACATAACCCTGTCTGTACATGAAAGGAGAGATGCCAAATAGCAGATTTCTCTGTTTGGTTCCCCTTGCATCAGAGAATTGGGGCATACCAGTCTCAAAGGAGCTTGAACGCTTGGATCTCCAAGCACTTAAGAATGGTGTCACGGCATCCAATTGCCTAATGTAACCGCCAGTTCTGTGACACCACCTTGAACCTTGGCTTTGAAAAAAAGAAAGGGAAATGCTTGCAGTACGAAAGGGGACTACTAGGGGATTTACAGCCGTGCTAAGTTGCAGTTGTCATATTAAAGACTTTTCTAATTTTCTAATGGTTCTCACAGCATGGAGCCAGTGTCGAATCTGTTCATAATTAAGCGCTGATGGCCGTTTGCAGAGTTCCTGTCATATGTTTTTATTTACTGACAGCCACTTAAAGAGAACTTTATCTCCGTCAAACTCCAACAGGCAAATCTTTTATGTTTGAAAAAGTGTATGATGGAGAAAAAGAAAACATTGTTCACTCTTGAACTTTGAAGTGGGGGTGATGGGGGTGTTGGGTGGGGTTGGATGGTGTTCCAGCTCTCCTGTAAACAAATGTCTCGCCAGATGATATTGAAAAGGAGCTGATTTGGTCATTGTAAACATCTCACAACCGTTATAAATCTAAATCTTATAAACCAATGTCAAATCCCAACAATCCTTCAGCGAAATGCTCGCTAAACACTCTGCACAGACTCGTCGCTTTATTTTTACTACCACCACCACCCCCCCACCCCCTTGCCGCCGACCTCAACAAAAGGCCAGTTTTCTGGAGGCATGTGTTTGAATAGTGTATGGTTTCAGGCCCGGGGGGGACGTCCCATTTATAAAAGTGACTAGCGGAGTGATGTAATGTTATTTTTTGAAGGGTGAAAATGGGGTGAGAGGAGAGTGGCAGAGTAAAGACTTGACGCTGGCCAAGTGAGCCCGGGGATCAGATTACAGACGTGGGGGGAGGTGCCTTTCGCTCGCCGCTCCCCGCCACGCTGCTGTCGCCGTGGCGACACGTCCACTGGTGTTGGCCTGTCGGGATGCCTCGACACCTCCGTCTCTTATTTGATTATTTCGTTTATTCCCTTGGATGCCAGTAGCCACAGTGTCTATGGTCGTACACTCGCTTGCTCTTAAACATCATGTTTCCCTCTTGTTTCGCTGTCAACCCTGAAGGCCAGTCAATGCCTAGAGCTCACTGTGATATCAAGGTATGTATTCTGCATTTAGCCTACACATGTAAATATTGTCTCTACTTGGAGTTTAGTCTATCACACTACAGGCCCCACAGTGAGGAAAACGCATGTCTTTCTTTGCGTTTTCTTTTGGCCTTGGCGTATGTTTTTACATTACATTACATTACATTACATTACATTTGGCTGACGCTTTTTAACCAAAGCGACTTTGGTTTTTAGGCACGTTGTGGATATATGTGCAGAGCCAGGACTACTCAGCCCAGACAGTGGATTGTACATGCTTGTTTGGTGTTTGGCGGATGGGTCCGGCGAAAGCCTCTGCTGGCTCGGCCCCTGGCGTCAAACATGCTGTCCCTGTCTGCCTGTGGCTTGGCAGCGCATGCTAACATGCTAACATGCCTTTGTCCTCGCTTTATCTCTCTGTGCTTCCTTGCTGATACAGCACTCCTCCGAGGAGACAATGGAGGGATGGAGAGACAGCAGGAGAGAGAGAGAGAGAGGAGGGGGAGATCGAGAGTGGGAAAGAGAGAGCGAGAGAGGGAAAGAGACAGCTAGAGAGAGAGAGAGAGAGAGAGAGAGAGAGAAGGGGAGCAGAAGGAAAGTGAAGCTAAGCACCCCTGCTGGTGTGCAATCTCTGTGCTTGATTGTTCCTCTGTATGGAGCTCCTGAGCAGGAAACTGTGTGCAATAAAATAGCTTAAATGAGCACTGGGAGAAAAAACACAGTTTATATAATCTGAGGAAGTTTTGAGATTCTACAGTTTTTTTTCATTTAGCATAAGTGCAATTAGGAATCCATTTGACAGGCGTCAACGAGATGGATTCCAGGAGTGACATAATGCATTTAGTGTTTTGTTATCACCCAGCCTACACCAGAGCACAATTATGTTGCCTTATAAATTATGCAAATTGTCAGTGGCCTAATTGAGACGTGTTAATCATATTAAGAGGCTTAATTACAGAAATTTAACTGTGATGCTGTTTGGTAATTAAGTATGACATCAAGTTTGCGGTGCAATTGATACAGCTGCTCAGTGCATTTTTAAACGTATGAATGGAGTCTGC
>NC_055968.1:31452534-31465034 GCF_018492685.1 Alosa sapidissima | reverse complement strand
ATATACACACTTAATCACAAAATGTAAGTGCCTTGTTATCTTCTAACGTGCCATAGGAATCTTTTATGACCTTTTTAACCTTACAGTTGCAGCTGGCGCTGGATTGTGTCTCTGTTCCATAACCCCGAGTTATAAAGAGCCTTGGACAGCAATAGTTATGCTCAGTTAACTCCAGCTAGTGTTCTATAAATGGTCATCATTTCTTTTCCATTGTGCCTAATCAGCACTCTGGTGCTAATGGATGGCACACACACACACACACACACACACACACACACACACACACACACACACACACACACACACACACACCTTTTTGGCATGCAAGGATGAGGGGTTTTAACGGAGATGCATGCACGTGGGGCTTCCTTCCGATTTCATGAGGGTCACATGAAGAAACATAAAAAATAAAATAAAATAAAAACTGCTTGGCATGTGGATGTCGAGTGTTGACCCCAGAATCCTGAGGATGTCTCTCCTGCCCATCGCCTGTGAACTAGAAACCCGGCTTAATAAGGGCAAGCGGCCAACAATTTCCTTCCTTTAATTCCCAGGGTAGGCGTTTACACCGAACATGTTTTTCTTTTTTCCCAACTCGATCTGCTTTTCACTGAGAGATGGGCTTTGTGTGTCAGGATAATGGCACAAGCCGCACCGATAAAGCTGGCATGGTATTTTAACAACCGGCAACTCAAAATAAGGCCAGGGCTCACAGGACATAGCTGGTTGGATGTATGTGGTCTACTGTAAATGGTGAGGGAGAGAGAGAGAGGGGAAGAGAGAGAGGGGCTCAGCCTTTGTTTTGCTTCAAAAATCAGCTGAGCAAAGTTGAGGTAGAAAAAGGCTTATGATAGAGCTAAGCAGGTCTGCACTCTCAATGAGCAGCAGCAGCAATATAGAAGTTTTCTTTAATAACTCTCGAGGAGCTGAAGTTAATTCAGTGGAGTTTGACGCTGCAGCTCATCTCTGTGGGTGGGGTGGGTGGGGGGTGCTCTCTCGGTAACGTTGCCCGAGCAGGAATTGAATCCTTCCTGTCTCGAACAGCGGCACTTAATTTGTCAGAGGGCCCATACGGCATCCTTAATGAAAATGTCAGTTGACGAGGTTGTCATCGGCCGCTCCTCACAAACTCATCAAGCTGCCGCTGTGTTCCACTGGTCCCCCCTCTGTTCCGAACAGATAACTCGATAGCTTAATATTCTGACAACAGAGGCGCGATAAAGAGGGGTTAAGGAGTTTGGAGGATAGCGTAACCTTGATAAAACGCTCATCTCAACGACTCTGATTTTCGCCATCCATCTTCGGGTGTCACAAAGTATGCAAATGGCCCTCAGAGTGGGAGTGTGATACAACACACAGTTAAATGGGCCATTTCAAATGTTTTGTGTACCATGCTGACTGCCGGCTTTTTACAGCCGCTGCTGGTTTACAGTCTCCGTTTTCGCCATTTTTCCTTCTCTAGTTTCCCCTCTTTGTTTCCTCCTGTTCCTTTTTCTGTCTTCCCCCCTCTCTCTCTCTTTTCCTCTTTTTCACTGTTGTTTTCTCTCCATCCTCCCCATCATCTGCTCCCCTCGTTCTTCCCTTGCTTCCATCTCTCCTCCTCCTCCTCCTCCTCCTCCTCCTCCCCCCTTTCCCCTGCCTCCTCTTCTCCCAGCTTGCCACACAAATTAGAGATATACAGCGTGGTGTCAGAACGCCTGCTCATAAAATATTAACAGCATGTAGAGAATTTTACATGGCCACATTCCTCCTCATTTTTAACTATGTCAGCACAAGCTGTGGCACGGTTATTTGTGTACGTTCATCTGTTTTAATATGGGTTATACGAGGCAATTTTCCCTCCTCCTCCTTTTATCCCCTTCCTGGTGATCAGTGGTGGGGTGCCTGACAAGACGTACCCTGCAGAAAATATTGTCCAGCCCTTTCTGCACCCTTGCTGTCTTTGTGTAGGAGGATTTGAGGGCAGGATTCTATCCTGTGGAGAACCAGTGAGAGAGAGAGAGAGTGTGCTTAAAAATTTTATTGATTCATTTTGAGTTTGTCTAGCCTTCACTGCCGGATGCATTTCGGTATTTTAAGACTGTCTTCTGTTGGTCTGTCTGTACAGGATGTGGGCTTGTAAAAACTGCAATACTCCATCTTATTTTCACAGTTACAGCACAATGGAAGCCACTTTATGGATATTAACCTGAATTCGTACGGACTGAGGTGCATCTGTGAAACAGGATATATCTTTATTAGGTGCCATTATGGTTCTGCTATTTGGCTTGGTTTATGGAGAGGTGTAAGGCAGCCTGATTCAGATTCACATGATACATTCCGAGAGGTTTTTGCTCACAGTTGTTAAAATGTCCCCATGATAACAGCTGGGATTTGACATGTTATTGTGGCCATAACCGTAATGATCACGATCAACAAATATATGGGCGCAATTAAAAGACAAGCACGTAGGGGCGCACGTACAACAACACATTTCACGCCACGCAAGCACAGGGCGCTTCCTCCGCCTCGGTCCGCCTCGGTCCGCTCTGCCGTCAGAGAGGAGCGCCTGACTCCTCCGCGTTTTATCTGTCCATCCGCAGATGATTGATTTGACTTCCCTTTATCTCCCGGCTTCACGACCGCCGCCGCCACCCCCTTCCCTGCCCCCCTTTCCAGCGCGTCTTCCCCAGTGGGCGGGGATGAACCCTGAGCCTCGGCCCTTTGTGCACTGACGCCCATGAAGAGGGAGCTGTCAATCAAACGGCTACGTCCAGCCGTTTGTCTGCGTTTGGGGTTTCGTGTCCATCTCTCTCTCTCTCTCTCTCTCACCCCTCCCAACCCCTACCACCCACTCACCGGCTCCCCAAGGGATGCTAAGCAACACCTTCAACCACTCATCCGCCGACAGTGATGAGAACACCCCTCCTGCCCCCCCTCCCCCCCTCTCCCCTGTTGTGCTGATAAATTCTCGCCGGACAGACGTTGCCCACAGACTTCATAAACCACACAACGCAGCTCTAATAGCAGAGCGGACAAGCATCAGCATTAGTCCACGTCAAACAATCAGCCGAAAGTTTTCTTTCCTCGTCGCTGCCTCCGTTGCGTTCAGGCTTGATTTGTGCGTTTGTTTTGCGGAGATGTTGTACGGCACGCTAATTGACTTCCCTGGCTGCGGGAAAGGAAACAATTAGAATGGCGAGTTCGGAATAACATCTGGTGTCGGCGCGCGTGTTTATGCCGCGCTATTGTTTGGTAAAAGCACAGTAAATTGGCGGAGATGAGCTAATGAGGTGCATCCTCCGCTCTCTTATCGGCCGTGCATGGGCCTTCCTCTCCCCCTATGCCGCTAATGATGATGTGTGGCCCAGGTAACTGTCAACTGCGCGCTGTGATTAATTAAAGGCAAAACCTCTCTGGAAAAAAAAAAGGGAACAAAAAAAGAAAGGAGAGAGAGAAAAGAGGGGAGGAAATCTAGGCCAGTTTCTCGGGTCGCTCCGACTGTGGTCCGAGAGCCTTGGTGGTGGGAGGAGAGCGGAAGAGCTGCCCTGCTGTGAGTCTCGCTGCTTTCTCATTTGTTTCTCACTGTTGTTCTCACACCTCTCCGAGGTGTTTGCTCACACGGAAACTAGTTACTCTCCGACTCCTCTGATGATCCTCTTAAGCCTCTCGGGTTAATTTGAGTCCCTAAGAGTATGTGCAGGCTGGTGTAGAGGAGGCAGCCTGATATAGTCCTATCTATTCTGGCCGCAGCAGCTGAGAGCCTGTTCTGGTATCCAGGTGTTTAGGTGCGTGTGTGTGTGTGTGTGTGTGTGAGTGTGTGTGTGTGTTCAGCTCGTTTGCTCCATACTCCCTTTGAGTTGTACACAAATTACTGTGCGATGAGTCACTGGATAAAAAGGATGCTGCTTAAAGATGTGTCTTGCTGTTTTTCCCTTGTTTCCTTCTTCCTCCCTCTCTCTCACTCTCTCCATCTTTCATTCTCTCTGTCTCTCTCTCCCCCTCTCCTGAAGAGGCCAGCTGGGCCCTGGCCATCCGCGACTAGGAAGCTGGAGAGCAGAAGGAAGCGATGAGATTAGTGTTTGTTTCACACACACACACACACACACACACACACACACACACACACACAGATGCAGGCGACACGGACAGAACAAAAGGAAATGCTCGGCTGGAGCCTGTGCAGATAATTGAATCCCAATTAATGATAATTCTAAATCTGTGAGCAGATACGTCCAAGGGGAGAGAGAGGGAAAGAGAGAGAGAGAGAGAGAGAGAGAAAGAGAGAGAGAGAGAGAGAGATTTGGAGAGAGGGAAAGGAGAAAGCTAGTCGTAAGAGTAAGATGTTGACAACAAGCAGCGACAGGCAGCGTGGTGGCGTCGGGCCGTTCTGGTTCTTTAGCGGCGTGGAGATCTGAGCATGCTCCCTGAGCTCCGTCGCCCCCCCCTGTCATATCTGTCCGCGGCTTCCCCCTGACAGCCAGCGGAGGGAGGCTTCCCACATCACAATGAGGGGCCCGTCCCAGGAGAGACAGGTGTCGTGTCCCAGTGACCCCCCCACCCCCCCCCCCCCCTCCTGTACCCCTCTGCCCCCTACCCCACCCTCCCCCGACCACGGCTGTCCAGGCAGATGCCTGCCGCGACGTCTCTGTCACGTTTTGAGACTGAGGCATTTGGAAAAGAGAGGTCATTTCCAACGTCAGTCCATGGCGGCCATGTCAAAAAGACATGGTGATGACTGCCCGCCCGTGCATGGGTGGGGTTGGGGTGGGAGGGGGTGTGTGTGTGTGTGTGTGTGTGTGTGTATTGGGGGCTTGGGGAGAGAAGGGAGAGTAGTCATGTCAGAGAGTCGTTTTAAGGACCAGGCCTCTTCGAGTGTCATCTGACTCAAGTCCAAAAGCATTGCAGTTACTCTTGCTCTATCTTTCTCTTTCTCTTTTTTCTTTCTTTTTCTCTTTCTGTCTCTTTATCTCCCTTCTTCTCCCTCACTCTCTCCATCTCTGTCTGTCAACTTTATGCTCTGCACTGTGAATACTGGCATCGCCTTTGTCACCATGCTGGATTAACCACACCACCACCAACAACAGCATCAAACACCAATGTCACCACAACATCCCAGAAGAAATGGGAGACAAGCTGACACCAAATCTCCCTGTTCAAAAGTAAAGAGCATGAAAGTGGCAGGCCCTCCTAAAAACTCCTTCTCCCAGAGAGCCTAAAGTGCTCCGAGATTTGCAGATCAACCTTATGTTGTAGGTTTTAACGTCAGCGCAATCTAGAGATTGTGGTTGGGAGAAAAAGCCACCTCTGGCAAAAGAAGTCCACCATGTTATTTTTTTTTTTTTACTTTCCATTTTTTTTTGTGCTTTTTTTCAGTGTGCACTTTCTGCCTGCTTTACCTGCCAGAGCGTGACACTTTTATACCGCGAGGTGACATGAAATAGTAGGAACCAAATGACTAATGCAGGGTCCTGTCACCCCCACCCCCCCCCCCCCCACACACACACACACACACACATACCCCCACACCCCCGACTCTGGCTAGCGACGGGACCCATTTCCCTCGCCCTCAGCCCGTGTTATTTTTGCAGGGATTTGAATTGATCTGTGGTGAAGCCTACAGATTGCTGTATATTTAATGTCTCCTACCAAAACCCATTAATGGTGCTCCTTTGAATGGTGGGTGCTGTGACGTTAATAATTTAATTTCAGGCGGTGCTCACAAGGGGTCACAGTGGAGGGGTTCACTGTCACACTGACTGGATGGATGGATGGATGGATGGATGGATGGATGGATGGAGGAAGGATGGAGGAAGGAGGAAATGGCTGATGGAGGTTTTGTACAGTTCATGCTCAAAACACTCAAACACAACTAGTGGGTGGTTTCAGCTGCAACAAGAGCAGTAATGGAGGTGTGTGTGTGTGTGTGTGTGTGTGTGTGTGTGCGTGTGTGAGCGTGTGTGTGTGCGTGTGCACGTGTGTGTGTGTGTGTGTGTGTGTGTGTAATATGTGTGTGAGGGAGAAAGAGAGAGGTTGTGAGACACTGTTTGTGTGTGTGAAGGAGAGACACAGGGAAAGAATGACCATTTTTTTGTGTGTTAGCATGAGAACACACACACATAAATTCACACAGACACGTGTGTATGTATGATGTGTGTGTGTGTGTATGTGTGAGTGAACATCTCTCTCTACTTCCTTGTGTGTATGTGTGTGTGTGAGTGTGTCCGAGAGCCGTCTGCTGATCTTCAGGGGTTGCGAGAGAGGCTGAAGGTCTCGGGGCCTGGATGGTTGTGTCCCCTTTGCTGCTGCTGTCAAGCGCTGACAGTCCTCATGTTTATTTCATCCTGCGTCGGGGCTGTCTCGTTTCCCTAGCCTCCGATGTCATTAGCACAGCTCGCCAGGACCCTGCAGTGGCGCTCCTAATGAATTCCACTGCGGCTGCTCGCTCCCCACCTCGTTACCCCAGCTCAAGGTGTCAAATTAAAACAGCTTGGGAAAAGAGAAAAGGAGCAAGGCATGTGTGTGTGTGTGTGTGTGTGTGTGTGTGTGTGTGTGTGTGTGTGTGTGGTTTTATTAATTTGATTGTGTGTTTGTGTGTCTGTGTGTGTGTGTGTGTGTTTTATTAATTTGATTTGTGTGTGTGTGTGTGTGTGTGGGGGGGGGGTTTGCGGGGGCATGTTGAGAGATTTCATCATGTTATCACGTGATGGCCAGCTAGGGCTGTGAGGTGGAATAGCTACAGAGAGGAATCCATTCTGAAATTCATCTTAGAAGGCAGAGAAGAATCCAAGATTCCAGCTGCCTCACATCATAAACTTTAAAGCACAAAATGAATATTAATCCCCTTTTCTTTTCTGACAGAGACAATATTATTAAAACATGCAGAATATATATTGTTGTGTACACCGATAACTGACTGCATGTTTGAAGGGTTTCATGAAATATGAATCAGGAGACATACCCCAGATGAATAATGCACTGGATATGGATTTCCCCATCATCATTAATACTTGCTTGAAATATTGAGCCTTGCATGATTGTAAGATGATGAAATGTATATTTACTTGTCACTAACCCCCCTCGTAAATGGAAGATGAGGAGTGACGGCAGAATAACACTGGGTTTGTTAATGATCCACCCGCTGTATCTCTGACAGACTTGTGGTCAATACACCAGCCCATCATAAAACCTTGTTGATCTGCAGCAGGGCTACCAGCTACCTCTTGTAACGCACTGCTGTTGGGCCTACAGTACAGTATTTTCAGTTGTTTTCTTGTTTTTGTGTGTGCGTGTGTGTGTGTGTGTGTGTGTGTGTGTGTGTGTGTGTGTCTGTGTCTGTGTCTGTGTCTGTGTGGTGTCTGTGTGTCTGTGTCTGTGTCTGTGTCTGTGTGTGTGTGTGTGTGTGTGTGTGTGTGTGTGTGTGTGTGTGGCTACTGTGCATTTCTCAGACGGTTTCCCTGGGTGACTCCTTGACGAAATTGTCAGCCCTTGGTGCGCATGGCGTGCTAATTGCTGTGTGTGGTTATTTAGTTGTCATTGAGATGGGTGTGACGAGGGTGGACATGTTATTGAGTTGTGAGCTGCATGTGGCGGTGCTGCATGTCAGTGCTGTAATACTCTGTGGGATGTGCAGCCTCTTGTAAGTCTAGTGCCTATATGAGTAGGCTAATGTCTACGTAGCGCCTTTTGGTTTGAGACATTTTAGGGTGTTTTTTGTATTCAAGTTAGGTGTTATTGGTCATTCAAGATTAGTGATTTAATAGCAGAAAAGTAGAGTTTGTGGAAAAGCCTTAGATAGTGTGTTCATGTCTTGCCTGCTTGGTATCAGCGTTAGTGTGGCTAAAGCTAGTGAGAACAGCAGTGTGGTGTCAGGCCTGGAACAGTGCTGTGGACCCTCCAGGTCTGTGGTAGAACGTGGCCAGATTTGTCCAAGAGTATGTGCCTGTGTATGCATGTCAGCCGCTGTCTTGCTTTCTGTCTATCTATCTTTTCCTTTTTCTTTGACAGTGCCCAGCAGATGGGAAATGGTGTCAATCCATTCATGAGAGTTGAGATGTTCCCGAGGGAGGTGACTTGGTGAGGGGCCATGGAGGTGGTGGTGGTGGTGGTGGTGGTGGCGGGGGGGGGGGGGGGGTGGTCAGATAAGCCTGTCTGTGTGCCATGGGGAGACTCAGGTCTGGAGATGATGAGCGAGACCACCTTGTTATCTGTCTGCTATTGGCTAATGATGAATCACCGTCTAGAACAGTGACCCTTCAAGAGCAGCGCACTCTCATAACCCGCCCTGACGAGGGCTGAGATGGCGTTGACACCCCCCCCACCCCCCCACCCAACCCCCTAGCTCACAATTCAAATGGCGTTAATCCCCCTCTCCCCCTGAAGCTTGTGCTCCCCTGCCACGCTCGCCTGTGCCCACTTGGTGCGGCACAAACTGGCACCAGCGGGAATGGCCGGCTTGTTCTCCGGTGCCCGGGGATCAGCCCTGCTGTGAATCACCCTGGCACTTCAGCCCACGGCTTGTTAGTCTAAAAGAATGCACCGCGTTAATTAACGGTATGTAAATATCCTTGAATGGGCCGCATTTGCATATTAAGAGAGATTTGCGGAATCGGCAGCATAATATATTTTAATTAAGGATTAATTGAAAAATAATGGGGATTTCATTTTGCCTGGCAGACTGGTTGCGGCGCTTGAAGCCGGCGTCTGCCGCTGCGTGCTCATCAGTGGAATATTGAGCGCCGTGCTCTCCCCTTCCCAGCAGCCCAACGAGAGAGAGGGGCTTTCTCTTCTCAAGGTTCACCTCCCCAAAAAAAAACACTACGGGCCCACGAGTCTTCCTCCCAACATGAACTTAGAAAGAAATTATGTGTTTGAGGGGGGGTTGGAAAGGGATGTAGGGGGGACCCCATTGTGGCTTAATTAATTTTTTTCTCTCCCCCCCCCTTTCTCCTTCTCTCTCTCTCTCTCTCTCTCTTTCCCCCCTCCCTCTGCTGGCTCGGCAGTAGAGTGTCTCGGAGACACGGAACACTAGTTCTGCTGGCAATTATGTTAATGGGATGCTATTAGGCCATGATTCCGTATGAGCGATCGGGGAGAGGAAGGGCCCCGGCGGCAGCAAACGATAACGGCGCGTGCTCCTCGTTGATACCGCTCCAGCAGCAGCATTTGCATAATGAACCCTCCCCGGTAATGAGGGGTGTGGCCACCGTGCAGCGTTGTGTCGCTTTGCACGCACACACACACACGCGCGCGCACGCGCACACACACACACACACACACACACACACACACACACACACACACGCCGCTCTGCCTCACAACACAACGCAACACAACGTACGGCACGCATGCCGCTAGCGCCGTGGCTAACGCTGCCAAAATAAGCTAGCACAGCAGAGGCAGCGTAATCCCATGACAAAAAAAAAACACAGAAAGAACAGCTTTTGTTTGCTTTTTTTTGTTCTCGTGTTTTATCTAATGCAAACATTTGCTGGGCTGGTGTAGGGTAAGAAAGAGGGCTTTGAGATGGAGCATCCATGGTATTTGATTTGTGTGAATGTGAGGCGTGGCGGAGCCACAGGATGATCCTGTGTGAGGAAGGAGGAAGGGGGGGGGGCGGGGGGGGGGGGTTGTTTTATTGTATCTATGCGCCGGTGCCATGTGCTGATATTATTGATCCCAACCTTCACAATTCATTATTAATTTGGCAGAGCTTCGCAGCATCTTTATTTATGCATCCCCTCCTGTGCTCTCTCTCTCTCTCTCTCTCTCTCTGTCTGTCTCTCTCTCTCTCCCTCTCTCTCTCTCTCTCTGTCTCTTTCCCCCCTCCCTTCCCTGTCTTGATGTATTATTTGTGGAGTGCTGTAAGTCCGTTGTGTGTGTGTGTGTGTGTGTGTCTGTCTGTCTGTGTGTTTTTCTGCGGTAAGACCTGTCATCTTCAGAGCCAGCCTGTGGATTTGATCAGAACAATCTCAGGTCCCTTGGGAAGACATTAAACACCCAGAATGCCCCTACTGCTCCACACCCCACCTCCCCCTTCCCCCTTTTTATCTTCCTCCTCTCTTCCCCTCCCCCTCCTCTCTTCTCTTTCTCTCTCTTTCCTCTCTCCATCCCTCCATCCCTACACCCTTTTATTCTCTCTGTAATGAGAATTCCTCCTAATTATTTCAGTGGTGGGAGCGCGGGACATAGCTGCAGTTAGATCCTGCCTCTCGGACGTGACTGCTATGCTGATGATGGTGGCGGATCAATAATTTAGGTCCCAGCCTTAATGGCAGGGCCAGAGGAAGGCGATACATCTGAGTCTGAGTCACTAGATTGCACTTTCAGAGGAGGCACGGCACTGGCATGCTCACAACCTGGACAGATAGGCTGCAGGTAACGGCAGTGGTAGCGCTAGGAACACGACAGCAGCAGCACCACACACAGGGTTTTTTATTTTACTCAGAGGGCTTTCTCCTGTTCAGAGCATGGCAGGTGTCTGCTCTGGCTTCCATTCTGCGTGATTACCTATTGTGCTACTGCCTCCATTGTGTCAACACTGATTCCCCACATATGCCATCATTCATTCTGTGTTTGTGCGTGCGTGCGTGCGTGCGTGCGTGCGTGCGTGCGTGCGCCTCCGTGCTGTAAGCTGCTTTGCATAAGGCTGTGGGCTAAAGTGATTAGCATCACTGCAAACGTGATCAATTAAGGGCAGCATGGGTATTGACAGCTCTTGGCTTGAGTTCTTTATTGAAGCTCTTCCTTGTTCTTTCTCTCTCTCTTTCTTTCTCCTTCGATATACCTCCTTTCTTTGTCTCCCTTTCTCTCTCCATCACTCTCTACATCTCTCACCCCCACCTCTCCGCATCTCTTTTCCTGGTAATGTAGGTTTTTTTTTTTTCCAGGTCATCTGCTTGTAGAAGTGCACACATAAGATCTGGTTGTTCAGCACAGCAGAGCGCGGTACAGAGTGTGGCCCCCTTAACCAGTCCCCCTGGAGAGCCGTCCATGCATCTTTTAAAGGTACGGCTCTTCAGACGGGCAGGCGGGGGCCTGGCCCTCCCCACCCCTCATGCGGAGCAACCTGCAGTGGCTCGCTCAATTATTAAAGCGCCTCTTCTGACTTTCAGCTTTAACCTTTCCCCGTAAAATCATGAGGAACGGCGGCCACATACGTGGCGCTGTTGCACAGTAGCCCTGGCCAAGCCTAATACTCCCCTCCGTCATCAAAATGAAAGGAAGCAGTGGCAAACTTCCATCTCTCTTTGACTCGCTCAACACGTCTCTCTCTCTCTCTCCCTCCTTTTTTCCTCTGTCTGTCTCCATCTCTTTTTCTTTTCTCTTTTTCTGTCCGTCTGTCTGTCTGTCTGTCTGTCTATCCCTCTCTCTTCCTGTCAGTTGGTCCGTATTTTTCTTTAGCTGGAAAGCTAAGAGTAGCTTGGTGTGGCTCCATATGGATCTCGTATGCCAGAACTTCCCGCATCAAACGGGGAATGATGCATTGCAGCTTGTGTTACAATTTTTCCATGGCTGCAGTGAATGAGCGGCGAGCTTGTATGCAAACAATTATACAGGGGGACACATTTCTGCATGATGGATCCTGTGATTGATGCATGAGGTCTGTGGCTTGGGCCCTAATGTAGTCCAAATGCTCCCGACTGAAGCGCCGCTTATTGACTCTGCTTCGCAAACAACAACAGGCGTCATCTGTTTCAGTGAGCCACTCGCAAGCCTGGTGAGCGACACTTAACAGTCCCAAACAGAAAACTAAAGTCCACTCAACTCAAACGGCAATACTTCAGCGGCAATGGTGGTGTATTTTGAAAATATGCACAGATATTCTAGCAATACTTCAATGGCAAGAGATAGATAGATAGATAGATAGATAGAGATAGATATATACTTTATTGATCCTCAAGGGGAAATTCAAGATGCAATGATGGTGGATTCAAAAATATACACAGACGATTTTCACGGTCCTGCTATTGCCTAGTCCTCTGGCATATCATTCTTTTCTTTCATTAAATAGCTGAAGAATAGTAGCAGGCCTTGTACAGATGAATAAGAAAATAATAAATAATAAAAAAGCAAACTAAAAAAAAAAGATGTCTGCAATCAAAAAGTGTTTTTGGCCGTGGGCAAGAGAGGCAAAGTGAGCGCGTCTCTTTGCTGAGATTGTGGCCGTTTCAAAGTTGAATGAAATATTAATGCCCATGTAAACACAAGTCCCATATTGAGTAGTTTATTCAAAGTCACAGGCTTCATACTGCAGCCAGGAAAAACACATACACACACACACACACACACACACACACACACACACACACACACACACACACACACACACACACACACACACACACACATATATCCGCATGCACACATAAGTGTTCATGCGCGTGCGCATACACACACACACACATACACATACACACACGCACACTCACACAGCCATTAGGTTGAAAAATAGGGCCATTGTTAGTGTTGACTTGTGGTGTGTCGCAATGACTCATAGTGACAAACATAAGTGTTTAAAC
>NC_055968.1:31435034-31442534 GCF_018492685.1 Alosa sapidissima | reverse complement strand
CTCGGTCTCCGGCGAGGAGCTTGGCTTCCTGGAGGAGTCTCGGGAGGAGCGTTGCATCTAGGTCAGAGTGATTTTTATAATCCAGCCAGGCAGGCAGCGTCTCCACACACACACACACACACACACACACACACGAGTGTGTGTACTGCTGCTGGAGGAGATCCTGAGAGACTGGTGCAGTGAGCTCTTACACTCTTCCTCTATTTGGAAAAAAACAGAAAAGATGAAGACTCATACACACACACACACAGACACACACACACACACTCTCTCTGATACTGAGGTAAAGATGAGTGCAATGAGTTTCAATGCATACAGTATGCTTGTTTGGAACACAATTGAAAACTTTTGCAAGAGGGTTAAGTGTAAACATTTCTTGTAACAAAGTGGTGAACCCTTTTAATAATTCAAAACATATGTAATATTCTAGGTCAATACAGTAATACAAAGTATGCATACATATAGTCATATACATTTGTGTCAATATGTATTATGCAGAATCAACAATATGATTTCAGCATAATTGATCATATGTGGCCTTGCTAATGTTGTTATAGCTGAATATTTGATTCCACTGAAGATCAGCCATTTTCCTACAACGCTGTATTGACTCATTGATTTTAGGCCCGTTTGGAAGTGAGGCTTATCTCTGTGTTCAGCCCTGTGACTGTGAAAGATCCCCTCCACACACACATACACACACACACACACACACCACAGAGACACAGAGACACACACACACACACACACACACACACAGACACACACACACACACCCTGCCACCGCTTCAGACGCCAGCTCTCACAGACTCATTATTCTTTTGTACTCTCTGCCTCTCGGTGATGGCGTGTGATCTTCAACACCAGACGTGGTCTTTGGTCAGTGCGTCTTTCTTCATCTCCCTCAGTCCCTCTCCATGCATCCTTTCTCTTTCTCTCTCTCTTTCTTTCTCTCTCTCCCCTCTCCCTTCCTCTCTTTCTTTCTTTCTTTCTTTCTTTCTTTCTTTCTTTCTTTCTTTCTTTCTTTTTTCTCCCTCACTCTGCCTCCCCTCCACTCACCCAGCTTTTTTCTTCCTCCTTCTTCTTTTTGTGTGTGTGTGTGTGTGTGTGTGTGTGTGTGCGTGTCTTGATTGACAGTAGGGGGTTCATCCTGACCTATATTTGCATCTGCTCCCTGACCCACATAGTGGGCGGTGTCAGCGGAGCGACGGCCGTGGCGGCAGTGGCGCTGGGTAATGAGTGCGCTGGCCGCTTGTGATCGGCGTGGCTACTTGTGTGGCTTTCATCTCCTGCAGGAGCAGAGGGGCGGGGGGGGGGGTGGCGTGGCCGCAGAGGGGCCTGCGTGTGTGTCCCCAGGGCCCGTCGTCTGGAGCTCCAGGGACAGAGGGCCGTTCCCATCCGCCTGGCCCAGCCACAGACTCCTCAGTGGGGGCAGCCACGAGGGGGCGGGGGGGTCAGTGGTGGTGGGAGGCTCATTGCCATTCATAGGCCAGGAATCACTGGACAGTCGAGTGACTTAATTTTGTGACGGTCCGGCGGAGGAGAGATATCAATCTCGCCAGCGTTCCTTTGTCCTGCGCACTGTGCTTTTTGGGAGGGGGGTGGTTTCTTACTCGACTCTCCAATGGTCACAGATGTTCAGGTCGCTTAGCTTATTATTAGATTTCGGTTTATTAACACAGAGAGACAGAGAAGAGAGAGAGAGCATTCCATTTCATTTCCAATTCGACAGACGACGGCGGTGACAGCGATCGGTCATCGCGCGTCTCTCGATGCGGCGCGTGAAAAGTAATGGGATCTGACGTGTTTTTGATGCCTCTCTCTCCTGAGTGGCAGAAACAAAGTCGTCTCTGGCAGCAACTTGTACACAAAAGTATCCCAAACAGAGAGGCCCCGCAGGAATTCACTCTTGACTGGCGCTGTAAAACTCATCTCCCACTCTCTCTCTCTCTCTCTCTCTCGTTCTCCGGCAGAGCCTTGCAAACTGTGTCTGCTGAAGCTATGCGAGTATGCCAAGGTTGACTGATGAATGCACAAAAAAAAAAAAAAAAAAAAAAAAAAAAAAAAAAAAAATGTATGTTGCTAATGCGACATATTCTTCAATGCAGAGTGAGGCTGCTGAGGTGTCACAAGTCTCCTTAATATAGCACAACACAACACCACACAACACAACACAACACCACACCACACAACACAACACAACACCACACAACGCACAAAACCAGGCCCCTCTGGCTCTCTCCTTCCATCCTATTCCATCACTCTGTACTCTTCAGAAGAAGGCGCCATTGTTCATCTCGTATGTTTCCAGAGGTCTCGTCTCTTTTTACGGGCATCAGATCCGGAGAGTTTTGTGTGGCGGCACATTTCAGCGTACTTGTGCCTGTGTGCACAGCGCTCGTCTCTGGCATATTTCATTTTTTTTTTTCTTTTTTCGTGTCAGTACATTCTTCTAACTTTCCAACCACCCACACCTGCCAGTTTTGGGTCTCTGGTTTGCCCTCAAATGGAAGATGTTTGCAAGGTCAGTTTTCACGCTGCCTCCAACTTAGATGCCCAACCTCCAGCATATGATGTTTTTCTTTTACATTTCTTTTTGCCGCATCAGTGGAACTGTCTGGTTTTTCTCAGGAGAAAAAAAAAGCCTGCCTCTCATCTCCTTCCTTTTCCCTCTCTTTAAACATTGCCTCCTACCTATCATTTTTATTTATTTGTTCCTTCCACCGGCTTCCACGAGCCGGGCGCCCAGCGCTCCTCCTGACCAGAGGATGATTCAGCGGTGGCGCTCATATTTCCTTAGCGAAAGGAGCGTGGAGCGGGCCTGTGTCCTCCCACCAAGATAAATGAACTGCTCCTCGCCCCCCCCACCCCCACCCTCCCCCCCCATCAGCTCCACCTTAATCTCCCAGGACGCGCTCCCACCCTCCTGGAACAATGCGAGGGGGACAACCCTTCTCTGTAAGGTCTGCAGGCATATCGCCCCTGACGCTCCTCTCCTCCGCACCGTGCCTCACCGCGCCTGTCCCCCTGGGTGTGCTCCCCTCATGACACAACATCATGGAGCCATGGCTGGCTGGCTGGCTGGCTGGCTGAGGGGAAGCCTGGCTCAAACTCACATGGCTGCTAGTGACTCACACTGGTGTGTGTTCCTCTGTGTGTGTGTGTGTTTGTGTTTTGTGTGTATGTCAAGCTGAAATTTCAAAATCCTGTTATTGCGATGGCTTAAATAGCACTGGTCCCAGAAGCCCGGTGTGATCTTATAATGAGAGCAGGAGAGCCCCTAGCTTGGCGTCGCCGTGCCGACAACTCGGCTGCTGCTGCCCCCCCCCCCTCCTCTCCTCCCCTCCCTCCCTCCCTCCCCCCCACCCATAAAACTGCATAGTAAGAGCCTCATTAATAATGCAGCTCATTAAAGTGTGTAATTAATCGGGAGCGGTGTAACGGGGAGAGACCGGCGCTCAAGGGGAGCGCTGCCGAACCCCGCTGAGAACGCGGCAGCCACACTGCATACGGCTCAGCCAGATGCATTATTTATCCCACACAGAGAGAGAGAGAGGGAGGGAAGGAGAGAAAGAGAGAGAGAGAAGGAGGAAAACGGAGAAAGAGAAGGAAGAAGGGAAAGCGTTGGTGGTGGTGGAGGGGTGGTGAGACAGAGGGAGAGTCGGGGAGAAAGAGTGAACCTGGGGAGTAGAGAAGAAGGAGAGAGAGAGAGAGAGAGAGATAGAGAGAGAGAGAGAGAGAGAGAGAGAGAGAGGAGAGAGAGAGAGAGAGAGAGAGAGCGTGCAAACGCGAGCGGAAGAGAGACAGGGATCTTGCACTGACATGCCCAGAGACATCTTCAGGCATCACAGCCAATCAGGAATGTAGTAGGACATTTGAACACAGAGGGCAAAGTGTCTGTCTGTACTGTGTGTGTGTGTGCTGCATGGAGTTGAGCAATAAACATAAACTACTAGATATCCACATGGTTCTCCCTTTGCTATGGCTGCCCTGGCTTTGGTCTGTTGTTGCTGGTAACAGAGCAGGCAGCCTCTGATACACGAGCTAATCCAGTCACACCACCATTCTGGTTCTTCCTGGTCCCTGTGTGGAGATGGTTGCAGGCTTTCAGGCAATTCCCGCCATGCATTCCCCACCATCTCAGGAGATCTGGGAAAACACATGGGAACTCATCACATTCCATGATGCATGGATATGTACAGTATGTGATGGAGAAAATTAAGAGTGGGTTTCAATCTCCCAGCAGTCCCCCCACCAGTCCCCACACACTGAAAAGTGTGTGCGTGTGTGTGTGTGTGTGTGTGTGTGTGTGTGTGTGTGTGTCAATCTGTGTGTTTATCTGTAGTTACAGCCTAGGCTAGAGTGAAGCATTTCCCATGTTGGTAAGCAGAGGGGCGTAGCAGGAGGCCCTTCACATGCGTGATGGGGCTCATGTAATTCTGGGTTGGATGCACACACACACATACACACGGCATTGTGTAAATCCTTATCCAGTTGCTGAGGGGCATGTAACAGGTCGCGCGCAAAAAAAATAAACTGTCGTCGGACGGGCGCTCTCTGCATGACGAGCTTTAGCCAACAGCCACCCCCCCCCCCCACACACACACCCCCTTCAACTGCTTCGCCACTCCAGATGTGCCTTAATTTACTGCGACTTGGCTAATCATAGTAATTAAGGATTAATTACTGTTAATCACTTTTACATAAACTTGTTGGCAGTGAGAGAGCAGGTGCCCGCTTTGTGAAATGTGCCATGCTGACGAACACAGACGGCAAGGCCGGGAGGAGAGAGAGAAGAGAGGGGGAGAGAGAGGAGATAGATAGAGGGAGAGAGAGAGAACGCAGGGGGGAGACTGAGAAACTGGCATCCATCTCGGCTGGGATGGTGGAGGGGGAGAATTTCCCCTGAGCTCTGTGCTCATCCACTAATCATCCCCATGTTCAGCACCCATAACGCGCTCCACTCCGACACAAACACCTCCACCGCGCTCCACTCCGACACCTCCACCTCTACTGCGCTGTCGAGCAGGACGAGCCCAAGTCGGAGCCTTTGGCCTGGGTTACATCCCACTGAACACGGCCTCTCCTGACTCCAGAGACTTCCACTTCACTCACAGAATTGTGGGTAGGGTGCACTGACACTGTGTAGCAGTGTCAATCGATACCAAACAAAGTTTTGAGTTTAAAATAGTTTTAATGTTATACACTGGACATGATTACCATTGATGTACAGTGGTTCAGAGGCAAATGGGAGTGGCTAGATGACCTGCTTACTAGGCATTTGCCTATTTGCTCCTTGCCAACTTGCCTAATTATTAGTATAGCCAATTATGCAAGCGTCTAGAGTGGCAAACCTGCATGACTAAATAGTGAAGCGTGTGAGCCAGTCTGGGGCTGGTGTTGTTTGGGGGGAAGGGCAGCGCGGGTGACTGTGTTGGTTGGGGAGAAGGGCGGCGCGGGTGACAGCTGAGCCGAGTGCGTGTGCAGCCAGCGGGGCACTGCTGCTGTCCTTGCTAGGCTGACCTACAGGGTAATGGGGACAGGTACCATACTGCGGAGAGCAGTAGCCTCTGACAGCGAGAGATGCAGTCACAGTAGACTCGGCAGACACCACTCCTGCCCCCTCTGACACCCAGCACTGGGGTGGGCTGGGTGATGGGGTTACTGTCTGACCCTGTCCAGCAGCGGGTCCTTCTTTTTTTCGGGTTTTAGTTGGGTGTCCCTGGCAGCGGTCACCTCCACGTCCCGGGCCAGTCTGAGGCGCTGACACGCTCAGTTAGCCTCCTGAAGGAATGGCTCTAATAAGGGGCTGGAGGGGACTTTTAATGACCCGGGCGCCGGCGACCCCGGCCAGCACTCGCGCTGCGCCCTGGGGCCCAGGAGCAGGCCGGCGGAGGGGACCGGGCACACCCCACTGCCCCCTGTTAGTGCTGCCACAGGCCACCCTAATAGAGCTCCTCTCCTCTCCTCCTCTCCTCCTCTCCTCTCCTCTCCTCCTCTCCTCCTCTTCCTCTCCTCTCCTCTCCTCTCCTCTCTCCTCTCCTCTCTCTCTCTCCAGTAGAGATGGCACCATTGCGTTATATAATGCTGGTACACACACACACACACACACACACACACACACACACACACACTGCTGGCACCAAGATCCGATACAGCGAAGCTTAGCAGTTTTTTTTCTCTCTTTTAGGTCCTTTTTTTCTCATCCCTCCTCTTTATAAAAGTGTTTGGAGAGGGTTTCCGCAGGGAAAAAAAAAGTCCATAGTAAAGTTTTCAGATGATTCAGTGGTTTTATGCAGCGTTGGTCATCAGAGCAGAATGAAAAGGCCTTTCATGGCTTCTTATTTGGTGACTGGGGCGAATGCTTGATATTTAAGCCATACCCCATCCCCTCTGTCCGTTTGTCAGATGATGGTTCATGTGCCAAGAATCTTTCTCACTCTCTCTCTTTCCCTCTCTTTCTTCCTTTCTCTCTCTTTCCCTCTCTGTCTCTCTCTCTGACGCCCTGAGGCCTCTCATACAGAATTAAAGTCTACGTGTGGAACCAAAGTCAGATGAGATCAGGCGCATAGATCATATATATTTAAGCCCCTGCATGTGAGATAGGAGGAGAGATACCACTGGCCTCGGGCCTCACATATTGTGTCTTGTGAATAAGGAGCACCATTTTTCTAATGAATGCCCCTCGCATGAAGGCGGCCCGACCCAAGGAAATAGTCCTCCTCCAGTGCCCTGATTTCTCATCTGTGCCTTCCCCCAGGCTTCGGCTTGGCCAGTAATGATTATAATTACCATTATTAGAGCCGGATTGGAGGAAGGAGAGTGAATGTGGCGGTGGTGGTGGTGGGGGATGCTGTTTCAGGGGTGGTGGTGGTGGTGGTGGTGGTGGGGTTTGAGGATGGGCCCCCTAACGAAGTGGCCTCGCCGGTCCTCCTCGCCTTGGAACTGCTGGTTGTGGGAGTGCGGGAGATGGGGTGGTGGGGTGGTTGGGGACTAGAAGCCACCAAATCGCTCTAATGCGACGCCTGTCAGCTTCGTTTCCGCCGGTTGTCACCGTGGCGATGCACGCCCCGGCTGATTCTTTTAATTGACTTTTTAATTTTATGATTCGATTTCAGTTTTTTTAATTAACTGTCCTCCGCCTACCTTTCACTTGTCCTCGTGGTAATTTCACCCCTGTGCCTGTGACTCCCCACTCCTTGTGAAATCCAGTCTAAACAGCCAACAGCACCAGAACAACTGCATGATAACTGTAAAAATATTCAAACAAAAATGTATCTTAAAAACACAAGTGTATTTTAATGGTGTTGCCAAGGATTTGTTTTGAAATTCAAAAATCAAGTGCACTGGTGTCCACCCCTAGGTTGGCAGTAGTAATTGTATAATAAATATTTATGATACAGCGTGAGCAGCTTTTATAGATTCTCCATGTATCTCCCTAGATCTGTGTGTGTGTGTGTGTGTGTGTGTGTGTTTATGTTTTTTCTCTCCCCCCTCCTT
>NC_055968.1:31369841-31422341 GCF_018492685.1 Alosa sapidissima | reverse complement strand
CATATGGTAGTTGAAAATGTGTCCTACATACTAATAATACTACTAATAATATTTCATATCGTCTGTATCTGTGTGCATGTTATACCTTGTATCCACAAACTTTGTTTTAACCAGTTTTGTGAGTAACTTGGTGCAATGTCTTTGCTAACCTAGCTCTTGCTTTGTGGTGGTTGCGGTTGTGTGTGTGTGTGTGTGTGTGTGTGCGTGTGTGTGTGTGTTTTTGTTTGTTTGTTGTAGGCATGTAACGAGTTCACCACCCACGTGATGAACCTGCTGCGGGAGCAGTCTCGTACGCGGCCCATCTCGCCCAAAGAGATCGAGCGCATGGTGAGCATCATCCACCGCAAGTTCAGCTCCATCCAGATGCAGCTCAAACAGAGCACCTGTGAGGCCGTCATGATCCTGCGCTCGCGCTTCCTGGATGCCAGGTCAGTGTGTGTGTGTGTGTGTGTGTGTGTGTGTGTGTGTGTGTGTGTGTGTGTGTGTGTGTGTGTGTTTAAAGCGTGTATGTCTGTGCATGTGTTGCTGACTCTGTGTGCGTTTGCATTTATTTATGTGTGTGTGTGTGTGTGTGTGTGTATTTACATGAGGTCTGGTGCGTGGGTAGCTTGTATCAGCAACTGTTTGCGATACCCCACCGATGCAGCTGTGCATGGAGCGGGGAGTGGGGTGGGATAAGGTGTCTGTGTGTGTTTATCAGCCAAATCCATCCTCGCATCCCCGTTCTAATCATATTCCCTCCTTCACAGAGGCCTCCACCATAGAGCACTTTGTTTTTGCCTTTATCTTTGCATGTCCTCTTTCGATGAAGAGCGCACTCGTGGAATCTAATTCGACAGATGTGTGGAGCGTCATTCGACACACGCTTAACATCGCACCACACACACGCCTGATCCCACCAAATCCGTGTCAGGAGATCCTCCATGGTTCTCGAACCTATACATTTAAGATCTCTGTCCCCAACTCCCCCCGAACACACACACACACACACACACACACACATGCACGCTATAATGCTTCCTCCCCTTCTTTTAAAATGTAATTGCTTGTTCTCCTTGATACATGTATGGGGGATTTGCATACATTTCTTTGAGAATAAATCACGCTGGAAGCTCGGGGTTGGAGGCATAACATTTAAATGAGGCTTTCGCTCCCCCCACAAACCCCCCCTCCTCCACCTCCCCACCTCACTCCCTCTCTCTCTCTCTCTCTCTCTCTCTCTCTCTCTCTCTCCATCCATTCTGGTGTAAATGATGTTGAGGATGCAGGGGGAAAGGGGCTTTCTTTCTCTCTCTTCCTATCTCTGTCTCCCTCTCTCTCTCTCTCTCTCTCTCTCTCTCTCTCTCTCTCTCTCTCTCTCTCTGGGCGAGAGGCACGGGCGCGTTCAGCCCCTCCGATTAATCCTCTCTCGCCTAGCCGGAGAGCACGCTGTGTCGCATTTCCATATTCTGAAGGAGGCTTTTGGAGGGGTGTGTGTGCTGGTGTGTGTGTGTGTGTGAGTGTGTGTGAGTGTCTTGTATGTGTGTGTGTTTTTTTCCCTCTCTTTCGTCTCCTCTCCCTTCTTTGGGAATGGGCTCAGACCTCGATCCATGGCAGGGATTTGCAGAGGGGGGCTGGCTCTCTGCATATGTAAAGCCCTCCTGCGACGTGCCACATGGAGTGACTCTCAGCCTGATAGGCGTGCAATATGGAGGGGTTGGTGAATACATTGGCAGAGCACAATTTTGTCCTTTTCTTTTCATGAAACTTGGCACCTTGTTTTTTAGTGCATGTGTGTGAGTGTGTGTGTGTGTGTGTGTTTGCCCGTGTATGTGTGTGTGTGCCCATGTATGTGTGTGTGTCTCTTTGTTTCTATTGTCTACTGTCAGCGGTGTTTCGAGAGGTACCTCATGCTGTATGCGTGTTCTCTTTTTCTCACTCTCTCTCTTTTCTCCCCCCTCTCTCTCTCTTTCTCCTCTCTCTCTCTCTCTCTCTCTCTCTCTCTCACTCTGTCCTTCCACAGACGGAAAAGACGGAACTTCAACAAGCAGGCCACAGAGATCCTGAACGAGTACTTCTACTCCCACCTGAGCAATCCGTACCCCAGCGAGGAGGCCAAGGAGGAGCTGGCCAAGAAGTGCCAAATCACAGTCTCACAGGTGCAGTACAGAGCCTCCCGCCCTTCCTTCTCCTCCTTGCCCTACCGAACACAGCAGTTAAGTCTTGGCCCTCTTAGATCGCAGCCAAACCGGGTGCAAATCTAGCCTGATCTGGTTTGGAATTTGACAGGTCTTTGCCAGATCAGGGTCATACCCATTCTAGAGTAACTGAAAGTCTTCGTCCGACCTGATTTTATCACCGGGGAAATGCAGAAGTGAGGTGTGTGTGTGTGTGTGTGTGTGTGTGTGTGTGTGTGTGTGTGTGTGTGTGTGTGTGTGTGTGTGTGTGTGTGGGGGGGGGGGATCAAGAAAAACTGCCATGAGATCATCTAGCCTTGCCGTGATTTCTGACTTTTATTTCTCCCCGCTGGATAGTACTCTCCAAACTGTTCAAGTGGATTTATGTGTAATTATTTGAGGACTCATCTGAGCTCCATAAAAAAGAGGGAGAGAAAAAACCAAATGCAAGCGAACCAAACGAAGGTGTAGAGTTACAGCAGATGATTTGTTGAGGATGTCTAGAGCTGACACAAAATAATAAAGGAACACGTTTACCTTCTCCCCATCACTGCGAGAAGGGCAAGGGGAAAAAACAACAAAACTTTTACCACGGGATTGATTTCATTCTCATTGTAATGTTGTTTATCATTAGCGCCTCAGCGCTATCCCCGTAGCTTCATCTGGGAGTATATTAGCGCTAATGGGTGTTAGCGGATGGTGACTGATTGGTGCTAGCGTGTGTTCTGATGATAGTCTGCAGCCGTGGTGACATAATGAGATTGTTATTGGCAATCATTTCGTTTTTCTGGCGCTAATGTGGACTCGCGGTGTTACGGGCGCGTGGTGTTTGCGTTGCGCGCCAGCTTCGCAGTGAGGGCCCAGCCTCAGCTATAGCCATCAGCTCTGCATGCGCGTTAGGCTTTATTGACTGCAACATTTCCCAGCCAGTAGGACAGCTGAGGCTTTGCCATTAGCTTCACACAGATAGCACCATCAAGCCTCCATATTTGCCCACTAGGTTAATTTTGAATAGGGTTGAATCGGGAACTAAATGTTTTTAATTAATCAATTTAATCTAATTTTATTAATTAATCAAAGTCTTTGTGTAATATGTAATCTATTTGGCTGCACTGGCTGCAAGTGGAATGGATGAGTTGTAACTTGGACTTGTGTAAATCTCATGCTGTTGTGTGAGCCGCAGTGATATGATGATTTAAGCTCCACTAGTTTTTTGGAAAACTGGATTCGCTGACTGGAGTTTGTAAATTTTGTCCGCACGTCTGCAGGTTTCCAACTGGTTCGGAAACAAGAGAATCCGGTATAAGAAAAACATCGGGAAGTTCCAAGAAGAGGCCAACATGTACGCAGCCAGAACTGCCGTGAACGCAGCCAGCGTCTCTGCACAGGGAAGCCAAGCCAACTCGCCCTCAACCCCCAACTCCGCAGGTGAGTGAGCACAACTGCGCTTAATCCTGACAGTATTCCTTCACCACCAGCACTGTTGATGTTGGACTCTTTCCCTCCCTATCTGAAAGCTCCACAACATGACATCTCTATATGTGGCCTACACAGAGTAATCCCGAAGGCATAGCAGCACTTTTGCTACACAATGCTTTAAGTATAAATCAATAGATAAGTAACACTGTAGGATGTTTAGGAGCTTGGAGTCTAGTGAGGAAGGAAAAGCTCATCATTTAAGGGTTGGCTTTGGTGTTGAGTTGCAGTGCTCAGCAGAGCGATAGTCAAAACTTCCACTGTAACAGAAAATCAGCAATAGACGGGGAGAAGGGGAGGGGGGAGCAAAAACAGATGATGTGCTACAAGATGAGTTGTTGACGTAGATTAGTTTACCTGGGCCCCATGCTAGATAGCATGCTTTGCTGTCTGTTTCTCTTTGGCGCTGCTGTCCAACTCTAATACAGCTATTTCTAACCTCAAGCACAGACTTGTGGCTTATATAACTCACAGCTATTTCTCACTGTTGATAAACGAGTCTGGGGTGTGTGCGTGCATGTGTGTGAGTGTGTCTATGCCTGTGTGTGTGTGTGTGTGTGTGTGTGTGTGTGTGTGTGTGTGTGTGTGTGTGTGTGTGTCTGTCTGGCCGATTGTTATTGATGTTTTGCTGCTATCTATCTGTTTTTATGGGTTTCCAGATCATTGCAAAAGACACTGAACGTTCAATAACAATCAGTTACTGAAAAGAAGAAAAAAAGGCAACACGGGGGCCATTCAAAGCCTCTGTTCTCTGGCCGCTAACTGTTACTAGCCTCGTTTGCCTCTTTGCTTATTCCAGCCACCCTTCACCCAACCCTGTCTTTTCTATGGGTCTGTCTTGCTAACTGCATTAGCCTGCTAACCTAACCTCTGCATGGTGACTCCCCCCCACCCCCGAAACCCCCCCCCCCCCCCCGTCCTCCTCGTCCCAGCTCCCTGGGCCGGCGGTGGAGGAGGTGGCGGTGGGAGACGGCGTTGGTGGTGGTGGTGGTGGTGGTTGTTGCTGCTCTGGCTCCTCCTTCGTCTCTCTGTGATTCCGTTGCTCCCTCTCTTCTTTCAGGTTCTGCTGGCTCTTTTAACATGTCAAACTCCGGGGACTTGTTTATGAGTGTGCAGTCTCTCAATGGGGACTCGTACCAGGGGGCTCAGGTGGGAGCCAACGTGCAGTCGCAGGTAGGGCACAAAGCAGCAGCACAGCAAACAGCAAACAGCAAACAGCCCCCCCCCCGCTAGCCCCTGACCCTTGGGAGAAATCGGCCCCAGGTCTGACCAGAGTCCTCGCTGGGTTAAATCTGGCACGGAGCGGCCTTTTACTCAGCAAGATCTTCAGATAGACCCATTCTGAATCTGCAGAGGTGGAAAACATCTTCATCTTCAGAAAGTACAAGTCCTGCCATAGACGGGTTCTACCTGTGCACTTGGCACAGGTGATTTCACTGATCAGCTGATCCACCTGGCTGAAGAGTTGTGCTGCAACAAATGTGTGATAGAACTTTCACTTTGAGGCCAGCGGTTTCCCCCTCTGCAAATAGTTATGGGTATAGCTGGAGACCTTTCTGGGTACATCGATCGCAGATCTTCCTGTGGCCCAGCACAGCGAGTGAGGTCTAGGTCTGGGCCGAATCTCTCCCGGGGTCAGAACCTATCTGGGGAACCACAGGGTAGGCCTCCAGGCACTGGTGATCGCCTGACAAGTCTGCTGTAAGGAGCACGTGCATCGGGCAACATTACAGCTCTTAATATGAGCCTGGAAGCACAAATGGCTGACGATGCCACATGACAAATGGCTTCTCATTTCCAGCTTGTTATCTGACACAGAAACAATACTCTTCTCATACGAGCTGTTTGTGTATGGAGCAGTGCATAGTTGGATCTGTCAGAAACCATTCATATTAATAAGAACTTGATCTTATAGTCTAGCCTCTTTGCTGAAGCATTTATTTTATGATGGCAAATTTCTTTTTCCTTTGTGCTTTATTGGGAACTGGAGTTGTAGGGAGCCTGATGAGTTGAGTAGCTCTACTTTATTGAACTGCCAGACCTGATTTGTATTTGGTTATATAATAGAGTTTTTTTTTCCTTGGCTATTCTTTAGTCTTTTGCGTGTCTTTGAGCTGCCTGACCTTGCTTTGTTTTTGTTCTTTCTCCCTTTGTGTGTGTGTGTGTGTGTGTGTGTGTGTGTGTGTGTGTGCGCGCGTGTGCGCACGCGTGTGTGCATGTGTGTTTCAGGTGGATACCCTTCGCCATGTTATCAGCCAGACAGGCGGATACAATGACGGACTCACAGCGAACCAGATGTACAGTCCGCAGGGCATCAATGTAAGGAGAGAGAGAAAGAGAGAAAAAAAACACACAATCCTTCCCTCTCTTTTCATTTTTTTTTCTTGGCCTCTCCCTCCCTCTACCAATTATTTCAAAGCCATAGGGCTCAGAATGCCACTTAGTAGGACTTGTCTGCGTGCTGTGGTCACCTTGTTGATTGCTTCTGTATCGGTCACGCCACGGGCGGCGCACTGCCCAGCGCACACGGACATGAGGCCACCGCCGGAGCCTGTCACGTCCAATCAGCTCCGGCCCGCCACCTGCAGCCACACACACACACACACACACACACACACACACCATACACCATACACACCCCATCGAGAACAGAACAGGTGATGCACCCCACAGGCGTGACGAGACGGCCCTCCACCCCACCCCACCCCACCCTCCTCTCCACTGCTCCCCCCACCACCACTACCCCCTCAGGTCACCTGACCTTCATTATCACCCCATGGTCGAGAGAAAAAAACTCTTGAGGACGACTGCTTAAACCTTTGTGCTAAAAATATGGCAGCGCAGGGCCCTAAAGCAGACGAAACACAACAAGGGGGTCCTCTCAGTTTTTTTTTTTCCTTCTGTGTTTTTTTTTTTACTTGGGGGGTGGTCGTGAGGGGGGGCTGGGTTGGATTGAGTTTGGGGGGGGGGGGGTGGGGGGGGGGTTGGAGGAGGAAAGGAAAAGAAAATTCACAGCGACAAGCTGTGTGGTAAGGGGGAAAATCGATAAGACAGACACAAGGAGAGCAGAGTGTGGACTTGGGACAGCAATCCAAGCGCATTGCTCAGATCACGTTCCCACCGCGCTAATGCCCCTGACAGCGAACTGCGCCATCTCCGCTGCCATCGTGCTTGCGCTAACGCCACAGCCTCCGCCACTCCCGCACACAGAACCGGACAGGAGAGGAGAGGAGAGGAACAGGGGGTGGGGGGGTCAGTGCCGCGCAGCTGAACCCCCCATCCCTCCCCCCTCCCCACAAACACACACACACCCCGTCTCTGTCCACAGCCAGCATATGCTAATGAAATGCTCCGCTTCCTGTAACAAAGCACAAAATACATGGATGTATTCAGATCCTCTCCAAGACCGTGCATTTAAAAAATATATATTTCTTCTCCTTATTTCTCTCTCTCTCTCTCTCTCTCTCTCTCTCTCTCTCTCTCTCTCTCTCGAGGGGACGAGCGGCTCTGGGCTCCCGCAGCTTTGATAACCCCATGAGCCCATTACCATATGCAGCAGCCAGCGTGGCCAGACAGGCTCAGGCGCTCGGGCACCGTGCCCCAGCAGAGATAGCCCCGTCCCCAGACAGCAGCGGGACCAGCCCTGCCTGCCTGCCTGCCTGCCTTCCCGGGCCTGACCCTGGCAGCTCAGCTGGAGCTAACGGCTAACGCTAATGCTGTTACCGTCTGCCTGCCTGCTTTATTCACACTCCGTCTGCTGAGCTGACATAATCCCACTTTTAATTCAGTCGGAGCGGGAGCTAATAGGATGGCGCTGCTCTGGTGTGGTGTGGTGTGGTGTGGGCAGCAGTGTTGGTTTGGGATGTCAGGCGTTTGAGGAATCGGTTGAGTGTTCTCATTGTTGTGAATCAGCTCTTAATACGACAGACCATTTGAGGTGGAAATCCATTTTTGAAAAACATTTGGTACTGGAAGAAACAACAACAAAAGAAAAGAAAAATGATAGAAAGAGAAAAAATAACCGTAATTTACAGTGGCGAATTACTTTAATGATTGCACTCTACCGAATGTGGGTATTTCATCTTTTTTTGTTTTTTCAAACCTTCTTGCTGTTGAAACACACATTTGTGTGTCAGCTCGCTTCTTAAGGTTTGTCGTTTTTTTTCAGCTCTCTGGTCGTAACCTTCATTTCTCGCCAGCTGGTAGGGGAGGGTGGCGGAGGGGTGCGAGAGGGGTCAGGGGAACGTCTCCTTCAGAGCGCCGCTTCCTTGTTCGCCGCCTGTGTGCGTCGTAATGACTGAACGAGTACATAATGCATTTTGTGGTTGACTAGAGAAGTAATTATACCCGTTAAAATAGATGGAGAGAGTGTCACCAAAAGCCGAAGGCAGTTTTCCTCTCTCTTTTCTTTCTTTCTTTCTTTCCCTTTTTTGATTACAGACCGCCGTGGTCTTAAATAACAGGCTTTGAAATAAGAGGCTGTCGAGGACCATTTCCTGCCGTTTCTGATGGCATGAAATTTGCTATTAATATCCCAAATGCTCTTTAAAGGCCTGTCTGCCAGATTCGAAATGGCTTCTGCGTTTCTCATTGTATTTTCATTTCAATCTCAACTGTCATCATTTGCAGCCACTGATTCCTCTTTTGTTTTTTTGTTGCCTTTTTTTTTTAATCTGACATTTTTTTGTGAGGGCACTTCATACATTGCTGTGTTATTAGAACGTGTCAGTAACATTGACAAGCGTTTAACTCTGACCAATGATGAACGCTCCTGTGCCATTTTTCAGCAGTGAAAGGAATATTCCAGTATTTTCAACAGCGGAAGGAAATGAGCATGTATCACATCGGAACATTTTTTAACACAATTTATGATTGACTGAATGAACAATTGGACTAAAGTGGGGGAGAAATGATTCTGTATTTCTTTTCCTTTAGGAAGTTTTGTAATATTGTTAATGTTAATATGGTAGGTCTTGCTTGGGGCTGAGGTTATGGTCCACGAATGTTGAGCCTTCGGGCAGTGCATATGCTCCTATAGTTATGTACATTACAAAGATTCTTTCCCTTTCTCTGGCTCCAGCATGGGAGCCACATTACATGTACGTAATACGTATGCTCTGATTTCCTTCATCCTGTTGTTCACCTCTTCCCCTCTCTTCTTGACAGGCTAATGGCGGATGGCAGGACGCCACAACTCCCTCGTCAGTGACTTCGCCCACAGAAGGACCTGGAAGCGTCCACTCCGACACATCCAATTGATCCTCATCGTCTGCCATTGTCCCCCCCCCCCCCCCCCACACACACACACACACACACACACACACACACACACACAGACAGACAGACAGACAGACACACACACACACACACACACACTCACACACTGAAGGCACCCATCTCACACACACACACACACACACACACACACACACACACACACACACACACACACACACAAACACGCACACACACACACACATTCACAGGCCAGGACAGCCCTTACCTTGATTGAGGGGGAAGCCCAGCATGCTGAAAGCAGGACATGGGGAGAGGGTGGCACAGCCCCCCCACACCACCCTGGACTCTCAGCTGTTAACACCAGTGACTCGCTCATTCTCCGCCATCTTCTGGCTCCGATTTCGGTTCCTCTCTCGCCTTCCGGTGGCGACTTCACCACTTCCACTCCTCACCTCCATCAGTGTCTGTGTCCACTGTTACAGCTGTGACATCCGTGTACTGATCTCGCTTCTTAAAAAAAAAAAAAAAAAAAAGACTTTGTAAAAAAAAAAACATAACACAAGACAAACACACTCACAAAATCAAGTATGTACAGCCCCCTTGTCTTTAGATTGGAATGCTTTCACACTACCTCTTAAAAACAACAACAACAAAACAAAATGGAACAAAAAAAGGAAAACTTCATTTTCTTAAAAGACAAACATTGCTACTTCATCCATAATCATTTTTTGAAAAGGTTTTCATCTGACATTTTAGGCCTTCATGTGTCTACCATTGGCTCTTTTTTCCAGTAGTGACTTTTTGTTTTACCCATTGTGCCAAAGTATTTGATATCTTATAAATATGCTCTGACAAAAAAAAAATGTAAAAAAAAAATCAATTTTTTTTTATATTACATATTGTGAAAACACTTTGTAATAGATTCATATTTATGAAAACAGGGCCCAAGAAGTGATAAAGTTCAGCTCTGGATATGATGCTCTCTATCATACCAGAAATGTTTAGTTGGACATGGAAAAGAAGCATTGAAAGACTAGTTTTCACGTTAATCTGTATGGAACCTAAGGGTTTCTGAACGTGATTTTGCAAACAAGAATTTGCTAGCAGTTCTGCATACATTAAATGAATGCATTTAACATACATACTACTGTATCAACTGTCATGACCCCCAAAAACTGAAGATACTGGTTCCTTAAATAGCTTGTCCAATCTGATGACACATAGTCAGCAGGTTTAAATAATGGCAGTTACAGAGGAGTAATATGTACCGGTATGTACATTTATGTCATCTTACAGTATTTTCCAATTTTGTGCATTACCAAAACAAATTGGCAGTGAGAAGAAATTCCATCTTTTTGTTTTTTTTAAAAAAAGGGATTACAGTCAAATAAGGACAAAAAGTTTTCTTATGTCCAAAGTTCCCCTGGTGCTACAAAGATACAACTATTGGAGCAAAACACAGATATATTTTTATGATGCTTTCGCTGACAATGTACCGTTATATATCATTCATTGTATACATGCAGAGATCTAGGAATGCTGTATTGTACCATGAGATGGAGAGAGAGAGAGAGAGAGGCTTAGTGAAGGCTTCCAAGCTAAGAGGTTTCCATCCCCCATCATTACACATAAGTATGCAATAAACCCTTCAAATCATGTTTGTTACTATGAACAAACAAATGTCAAATGTGAAATTAATGATTATCATTGTTTTTCTTTTTTTCCCCTCTTATTTCATTTGTAGTTTGTTGATCTTACAATGTACATGGGGTCACGACCTTTGGAATAACAGTTAAGCATTATTCATTTGTTACTTGCATTTCATTACTTTGATACCAAAAAAAAAGAAAGGAAAAAAGGAAAAAGCAGAAGTGTGAAGTCTACATAGCTAACAGCTTTATAAACACTTTTCATGTTGTGAATCTGTGTATTATCTGTTGTACTGAAGAACGTTGCCTCAGAATGTTCTGGTACTTTGTACTCCAAACCAAAAATGCAGTCAGAATCCAGTGTTTGTTGAAAACGAAGACAAAAAAAAAAGTGATGGCACACAACTACAGAAATTGTTTGGATATATTTTTTATGTCCATGTTGTGAATAACTCTTTTTTTAAAATCTCATCTTTGTTTGGCTTGGTTACAGGACTACATATATTTTATTTTCATGCTAGCCTATGTGAATTAGCCCCAAGAATGCGCTATGCTGTACATGTAGTTGTGCACCTTTTTATTCTTGTTTGCTTTTTTATAATAATATGCCAGTATCCATTTTAAGATGATGTCTGATAGAGACAGATGAACAGAGCCTCTTACTCTGCTTCAACACGGTCCATCCAGTGCCTCGGTCATCTTTTCACTGAGGAGTTAGCCAGATGGACCTACTCTCGAAATGGATACTGCCTTTGTTTAACGGTGATGTGAAAAGTCAGTGTCAGCAGTGTCATGTGACAGTAGCCTATTTCATTTAGCAAGACCAAATCTAGACTACAAAAAAAAAAAACATTATGCAACGACATGGAATATAATAAATGTCTATTTTACAAACCATCAATAACAGTAGAGCATTATTGCATCCATGGCTGACAAGCTCAGTAGAGAGACCGTAGAGACTCTCCAGGCTTTGTCAAAGCTCAGCACGATGCATATGATGGATATTTATTGCATTAGAGTGGCAATGCTGTCTAAAATTCTGGAACTAGATGATTTTTAGGACATTTGAAATGATTTGGGAACCCTGAGCAGGCAGTGTTCCGTGGTTACCATGGTGCAGCTTCGAGACAACATTTGTCCTTCTGAGGGTTTTTCAGAGCTCCTGGGCTCTGTCAAAGTGTCGTCTTTAGTGATCGCATCACACTGTACTTTGACAAAAAGTCTGTCACGCCTTTTCTTTGTGTCTTTGTAGGTGTGTGTGTAAGGGTTTGAGTGAGCGTGTGTGTGTGGGTGTGTGTGTGAAGTCCGGGTAAGAGCAGTGGAAGGATTTCTCATGATATCGGATATGCACTTGGTCTAGTGCTCAAATCTGCTTTTCACATTGCCTGTCCAGTATCACCGTATTATTAAAAGCTTCATGTAATGATGCTTTTAGTTTTTGCATATGAGCAATTTGTAAAACATCAAATGTTTACTTTGTTGCATGTCTTTTGTTCTTTAATAAAATACTGCAGTGTTTTTGAACGTTTCTTCCTTTTTATATATATGAAAAGAAAATCAGTAAAAATTGCAGAGACTTTCTTGCCGGGTTTGAACTTTTGAGATCTCTGCCTATGTACAAAAAAGAATTACACAGAAGAGCAAAATTATTATCTTTTTGATTCCAATTTAAAAAAAAAAAAAAAACTTTTTTTTTTTAAGAAAAAAAAAGGTGTAGGTTTTATGGTCTATTAATTTGTACTGGTAATGCATATTCCAAATAAATAGATTCTTTTGTTGCATCTTTTTGTCCTCAATGTCACCTCACTTCTTCCAACTTATTCTTCGTTTTGCTCTGGAATCGGAAATATCAACTGCTTAGAATTAGATTGGATTTAGAGTCTCTGGCTTATTCAAGGATAGGCTTGGGCATAGGTCAATGTGATATTAACAATTTCAAAGAAACAACAAACAACAAAAAGATGTCCATAATTGTGCATAATTTAACACCATGATCACAAACAAAGCATGGTTCTTTTTCAAAGCATTGTTTTTTTCATGCACTGTCCTCAATACATCCTGCTAGGACCTTTCAGACCTTTTCCAAGGGTATCTGGGTAATTGTCAAGTTCACACTTATACACTGTTTTTGCACAAATTAAATGTAATATTAAGTTGGTAGCAGTGAGTTTTGGATTTTGGAGGTGACCTAGCGTGACAGGGCTGACTTGTTTTTGTCACACTGGTCAAGTTGCGTTATGTTTGTGTGACATTGAGTCGTGGGTCAAGGTCAGGAGCCACTGTAGGATATGAGTTCACACCTCGCCTTTGGACTCGTCAGCCCTTCAACTTTGGGGATGTTTCACTGCCGGGTCCTCTGCCACAAGTAAAGAGGGCAGGAATGGGGGGGCATGTTCTCGCCAAGTTGGAGATTCACATTTGGTTTGAGAGAAAATGTGTGAAGGAGAAAAATACACACACACGTAGGCACGCATGTACCACGCAAACACACACACACACACACACACATATAGGCACGCATGTACCACACACACACACACACACACACACATACACACGTAGGCACGCATGTACCACACAAACACACACACACATACACACGTAGGCACGCATGTACCACACACACACACACACACACACACATACACACGTAGGCACGCATGTACCACACACACACACACACACACACGTAGGCACGCATGTACCACACACACACACACACACACGTAGGCACGCATGTACCACACACACACACACACACATACACACGTAGGCACGCATGTACCACACACACACACACACATACACACGTAGGCACGCATGTACCACACAAACACACACACACATACACACGTAGGCACGCATGTACCACACAAACACACACACACATACACACGTAGGCACGCATGTACCACACAAACACACACACACATACACACGTAGGCACGCATGTACCACATAAACGAGGGGTTCGGTTTCAGCGTGTGTGTCTTGTACTTCCTCCAGACGCGCTGCTTTGTCAGGCAATGGTTTGGATTTAATCAGACGTGAGACGGCACGCTGTGACAATTTGGTTTAAATTCCTCTGCTTTTATCAGCAGGAAATGCATGGGAGATGTGATGAGTTTTACATAATTTGAGGAATGCGTTTCTGATTTACACACAATTTTATCCAATTTGATGAAAAAAATTATTATTTCAAAACAAATCTTCAACAATTTACAAACTTTAATATTTTCCACAAACTATTTTATGTAATCCATTTTCTCCCTTTCTTTCCACCCCATTACAGTTCTCTCTTCTCTTTCTCTCTCTCTCTCTCTTCACCACATCAGTTAGTGTCTGCAAAAAAATAGTGCCCAAAACCATTTCATGCACATTAGGAATGATTACTATGGAGGGAAATGTCACTCTCCGGCAAACATTTTAGCGGCTCTTGACTGGGCGCGAGTGTGAGTGTATAGTAATTGCCTGGCTATTTAGAGAGAGAACAGTGGGGGAGGACTGCAAACGGCCTATAAGTGCTGCATGGTTTGGTGTGCGGCGGTGTTCGGACGGTAAAGTGCTGTACATTAGGATGTCTGAAGCAATGCATCCTGTCCAGCTTTCGCCAGCCAAGACGCAGGGCCCCTACCGATAAATGCACTAACATGCACCCACTAGCTGCCCCCCTTTACCCCCTACACACACACACAGACACACCAAGCAGACGCTCACCAAACTCATTCCCAGCATGCTCCACTCACTCCCAACAACTCGTCTCTCTCTCTCTCCGCACTCTCTGCCTTGCCTTGTGACTGCGTGCTGCACTTCATAAATAAATGACCTCTCAGGATAAAGCGCTCGAGCTCTATCTGCACTTTCAGGAGCCTCTCTGTGAAAAGGTCAGCAGCCAGGGGACCGGTGTCGGAGAAACAAATTAGGTGAGGAGAATGAATGCAAAGCCCAGAGACGCTGGTCTTTATTGATGGCCACCATTTAGAGTCCCTGTGTCATCCATTTGTCATGCGTGGTGTGCGCAGGGGTGGATGGGTGTGGGGGGGGGGAGAGAAGATGTAAGGGAGCTTTGTTTTTGAAAATGAATTCAGAATGGCCAACCTTTTCCAGGGCATAGTGTGACTGCAGAAGCGAGTTTGCCAAAATACCAGTCTAGCGGTCAAGAGGGTGTAGCAAATAAACAGAAAGAATGAGAGAGACAGAGAGAGTGAGAGAAGTAGAGAATGAGAGAGACAGAGAGTGAGAGAAGGAGGGAATGAAGAGCAAGAGGAGGAAGCCTGAGGCAGAGGACTTCAGGAGGAAAAATGGGTGTCATGCTGGTAGATGGTAGTGTTTTATACTAAAGCATTACACCTCGTGAAGTCCAAAAAAGGAAAACAAATCTGAGTGTCACTTATTGATGTCACTCAATGACACAGAATCTCTTAAAAGGTTTAAGAGCGCACAGTCGATGAACCTTCATTTAAGGCAAAATGTCAGGGCTAAAACACTCATCAGTCATTAGTGATAAATTGTCACAAAAAAGACTGTGAAATCTTTACATCTCTCGAGAACGCGTATCATCCCGACTCAAAAGTGGATTTTCATTCTTAAAAACGCAAACACAATGTGAGCACTCCACACTCGCTCCCAGAATCGTTCATATCATGTCTCATATCAGTGACCCCTGAATGTATTCTCTGTGTCAGCGTTAGCATAATGCATGCAAACGTGTCATATCGATGCCAGCACGGCGCGCCGAGGCTAGCGGGCGAGGCTAGTGGGGAGGTCCATATGATTGTTCGGCTGCCCCAGGGGAGAGCAGTGGGGGGGTTGAGGGACCGCCACACAGGGCTGGGCAGGAAGGCCAAGGCTGCAGGGCAGAATATAATGGACCCCTCTTTTGTTCCAACGCCCGCCTGCATGGCCTGATCATCTAGGACAGTGTCTGATAGGGGGTTACGTTAGCATTTGCCTCCTGAAGGTCAGAGGAGATGCAAATATTGTCCCACTTTTTTTTTTTTTTTTTGGTCCTTCTCTCTCACTCTCTCTCTCTCTCCGTCTGATGATTGCGAGAGGTTTGCGCTCCAGGCCGTTCTTTCTTGTGGAGAGACGTGCAAGTCTTTGATGACAACAAAAGGCTACACACTGATGCGGGGCAAGGTGCTTGCCTGAGGACAAGAAGGTGAAGAGTCAGAGTAGGAAATAAGGAAGGAGGATGAAATGAAAGGGACTCTACTCGGGGTGACATACACAGTCTGAATGACCCCCCCCCCCCCCCCCCCCATCTTCTTCCTTTTCCACTGGGACGGATAATAACTCATGTGTTGCTGTGGGTCCAAGATAAGAGAAATCAACTTTACGGCTGAATTTCGAAGGAGTTCTTGGACTGACTGTGCCACCCACGGATCCATAATGAATTCCTCTGATCCCCACTTGCTCTCTCTTCCCCAACAACTCTGCATTAAAGAGACATGTTCCATTGCATTTGGGGAAGATATGTGTCTCAGTGTGTGGTGTGCATATGTGTGTGTGTGTGTGTGTGTGTGTGTCACCGCTGGCTTTCATGCAGCTTAAGGAGTGTTTTTCTTCAGTTTAAGAATCAAGGAAACATTGCCAGTGCTTTTCAATGTGGGTGTTCCGTGTTACACTTCCCCGCTTTTGCAGCGTTGCCTGGAGGTCCCCTGTGATAATGAGCCAGATTTCAAATTGATTTTATACATCACAGCTATACCTTGAAAGAAAATTCCCCACAGACACCACATCCGAAAGCGCCAAGCCATTATATCTTTTCAAAACAGGAATGTTTAACCAGGATGCACACAATGTATGTTAACTGCATCAAGATGCGAATGGATGTACCAGTGTCATAATTACCATTGTTAAAGAGGGAGACAGTTAGGGGCAGAGATAGATTGCTATGGCCGATGGAGATCTTTCATATTGCAATATGAAAGATCTCTAGTGATACCACAGTCTTTGTTTCATATAGGGACCCCCAAACCTACACAGTATCCCAGAGAGAATTGGCCCCCGTAGCAGAGAAGCATTCACAGCAGCACAGCACATTTTGAAGAGTGCAATTAACGATGAGGGAAGACATTCATGTAGCCTACTTTCAAGTCATTTTAAACATTCTCTCACAGTCCTTTGATGCGTTCCGTTTTTTATGAGCTGCCAGAAGACAAGTCACTTCCGTCGACCATCCAGAGAATGAAGCTGAGCCATGTTGGATGGCTGTGTGTGAGCTTGCGTTAAAGTGGTTTCTCTGAGCTCGGACCAATGATTGCTTTTTTTTCCTTCAGAGAGAGAGTAAGAGAGAGCAAGTAAGAGAGAAAGAGAGAGAGAGAGAGAGAGAGAGAGAGAGAGAGAGAGAGAGAGAGGGAGGGATTGGGGGTTCATCCTGGGAGTGCACATGGCCAGCTGTAGCTGAGGATTTTGCGAGGAGCTTCACATCTGGGGCTCGGGGACATAGCGGGAGGTGGCTGTCACTTTGAGTTTCCTAACCGTCCCCTGCGTAATTCCATTCACTGCCTCCAACCCAAGAGGCTCTGCGGGCCAATGCCACATGGGAAAAGGCCTTTGTTGAAATGTAAAAAAATGAATTATCTCTGAATCAGAGGCATAGCCTACTAGAGCAGTAAATAAGCAATTAGTATCTTACTGTTTTAATGCAAGATTGCATAATTATTTTCTATTATTCTGTATTGCTGCCAAGAGGCTGATGGACTAGGTCTCAGACATGTATAGACTATGCCATGACTATCATTTTAAAAACAGTTATGCCTCAGCTATATTGCTCTTCCCAATGGAACAAAATAAGTCAATATGAAACTGAATTTTATATTATAACTGGTGCATAAAACTAGCAGAGGAGATATTGGGAGACCAAGATATTGTGAATGCAAATGCATATATTAATTCATTAGTTCCACAAGGACGTGAAACTTTGTAGTATGCATGGCCTATTCATTTAACCATGAGATGTTGCTGACCTCTAGTGGGCTGATTTGAAGGCATCATTTGGCCTTAATGGTCCGTAATGGAAGACAGCTGAGATGCAGGCTGTCTAAGAGGTAAAACCAGATATAAAATACAATACACAAAAAATAAAAGTTAACAAACAGAATAAATTAAACATAGACTCTACTGCCATTTTCCTTCATCTCTGAAAATGCAGTGGGAATACTTTCAATTTAACAACATGCCAATAGCCTGTAGGGAAATCCATAGCCCATAAATAACATTTATTTGAATATGTTAATTGTGTCTGCCAGTGGCAATTGTAAAAGTCTTGGGCCAATTTTCCTTTTGGAACTGTAATAAAAACCTTGTAGAGTGCAGTGCCAAAAGAACAAAAAAAAGTTTGTATCCCAGGGCTGTGACTTTTGACAACAGGGATGGCTCCATGCTGTAAGGGTTTGGCTCAGAAGTGCTGAATACTGAACAAGGTCCAGTAGCCTGCTCCTGTAATGCTGTAAGCAGTCTAAGCAGAACCACGTGCTCCTGGGAAAAAAGAGAGAGAAGAGTGGGGTAGAATGAGGGGGGGGGGGGTGGAAAGAGAGAGAGAGAGAGAGTGGAGAAGGAGAGAAAGAAGAGACAGAGAGGGAGAGAGACGGAGAGAGAGTCTGGAAAGAGAAATGGGATAGAGAGAGAGAGAGAGACAGAAGGAGAGATAGAGACAGAAGTTGGGAGAAAGAGCCCAGTTAGGAGCTGGAGGAGTCCAAAATAAGAGAGGGAGAGAGGGTGTAAGTAGGTCAGCCGGCGACCTGTGCGACGGCGTGGCGGGGAAGCGGTCATTGTTCTTGGTCGCGGCGCGCGGCGAGCAGTGTGGCCCAGCGGGACGGGGATTGGAGTGGACAGACCACGAGCGGCACGAGGCCCCCCTCACGTCACCACTAACTTCCTCATCGTCTCCCTTAACGACTCTGACATTATCAGGCCAGACCGTGCAACGTCCGGCCAGATTACTTTCAGCGGCGAGGCGCTCCCCATAATGGACAAAATACAGCCGGGGTGCCGACAAAGCGCCGGGCCCTTGCAGCGGTCGCCGCTCAGCATGACAGTGCAGCCAGTGAAATGGCAGGATAGGACTGCTTACTGGCTGCAGGCTGTCAGCGGGGCACCCCTCCCTCCCTTTCCCTCCACAAACACACACACACACACACACACACACACACACACACACACACACACACACACACAAGCTCACCCAGCCCACATGATGTCAGAGGCGTATTTGCCATCAGTTGGATGCAGATTCTAACTTTAAACAGATGCTTAACTGCTGAGTATAGATGCATGTGTTTTCATGATTTCCTTAAACCCTCCAATTTCCAAATTGTTTGGCTGCACTCAATTTATCATATTTCAACTATATTAAATAATTGCATAGGTCACTATATTTATCACTTTCAAAAAATGAGTTAAGCATAAATACACACGTGGCACATTTATGACAGACCAATTTCTTCTTGTGGTGTAGCCATGGTGAAGTTGTCCTGCTAAACAGCAATTTGTATTTGGCGAATAGTTAAAAAAAACAAAAAAAAAAAGAAAAAAAAAAACTGTAGCCTACACATAAGTCTTGTATGTGCCACCCAACTTCTGAAACCTCTCACTCAATCAGCCAAATCCCTCACCACATCTGCAAAACTTTAAACTGATTGCAAGCCTTTGACTCAATTTGTAAATTTGTGTTCAGAAACAGTAATATAAATTAAATATAAATATGTCCAATGTAATAGCAGTAGCCTATAGTGTGTATAGTGTGTTTCACTAATTCACTGATTGGGTTAAATGCAGAGACCAAATTTCCCTCACGGGATCAAAAAAGTATATATACTTATACTTATACTTATATTCTGTTCTTATAAGGCTACTGCTACATTGCACATATTTATATTTAATTTATATCACTGTAAACAATACTTTCTTAACTGTATACTACTGTTTTCACTATATGTCTTATACTGTTTTCTGCACCTGTCCTGTCTATACTGTGTATCACATTGCACTTTTCTGCTTTTTTGCACTTTAGGTTAGAAGCAAACTGCATTTTGTTGTCTCTGTAGGCTACTTGTAGGCTACTCTGCACAATGACAATAAAGTTAAATCTAATCTAATCATATCTAATCTATATTTATAAAGCACTATTTGACATTTTAGCATTTTCTTTTAAATGCAATGTTTCATTCTTCAGCCTTTACTCAGGCCTAGGCTTCCACTGTGCCACCCACACAGAACATATTTGAGCCATATAGCCTACACATTGACGAAATAAGTCTAGGCTTAGTTAAGCAATAGGCCTACACAAGGTGTGATGTCAAACAATTTTGATCCCGAACTTTTGTCAATCCATATCGAATGTTCAGCCACTTGGAATTCCAGACCTTTGTCCAAAGAATCTTTGGTTTTGTCTGAGACATCACAACCAAAGATTCTAGAATAGAGCCTTTGATCACAACAAAGGTGCGATTTTTAAATATTCGAGACCAGTTCGAAATTGTATAACGTTGGAAAGCGCAAATGGACTGATACACAAAATAAGTGTCGGAAGCAGCGGCCCGCGGTCGGGGAACATGTATTCAAAATACCGATATCAAGATGATATCCTCAGTCAACTACATTTCTTATGTACCGACCCGGAATATCGTTGGAAAACGGCCACATGCATCCTCTCCCTAGTTGTGATTCTGTCTTGGTTACTCGGCAGATGGCGTCAGGAGGTGGGTAGGCTAGAAGCTAGGCTATATATATCTAGCTTCTAACCAAACTAGAAATGTTAGCAGCTAGCTCATTGAATGCACTGGAGTTGAACACCTGCTGTTAGTGACTAGCGGGCTCATGTGGAATGTGCTGTTCATAAACATTTATGTAAACTTGATTACTGTTTGTTGTAATTCTAGGATGAAGACTGCGGTGATCCAGATTCGTAAGTAGGCTATGCCTATTTTTATAATTTTAATAATAAATTGTTTACGGGTCTGAGATAGGGAATTGTAGGCCTAGGTCTTTTTTTCTCTCGCAAATATTGTAGTCGCATTACCAGAACATCCCCAAATGTTAATGCATCTGTCTGTTTGTATACTCAGAGATCTGCTGATGTATCTGTCCTCACAAATAAACACCTTGGACACAGAATGTTTGAACAGTGAGGAATTGCTGAAAGAGATCACAGCGAATATTGTGAATTGTACAGCGAGAAAGAAAGCCCACAAGCATGATGCCTATTCCAGTCAGTCTGAGGATACGGATGTTGGCCTATCAGATTTATTCTCTCATAATCCGATACTCTGGGAAACACTCAGTGGGCCTACCCAGAAGTCAGGGAGAGACCATATGTTCTTACAAAAAAGTTATGATGACCCAAGTAGTGAAAGTGAAAAGACGAGCCACACGTCTGGTTTAGGCCGATATGTAGGCCTATCAGACTATTCCATTTCCACCATGTCAACTACAATTAATTCTTCATCATTCAGCCTTTGTCCCACGAGCAGTGATATCAGCCTGTCAGATGAAATGTCCGAGTCTGACCAAAGCTCACTTACCACTATCAGTACGGTAACAACAGCATCAAAGTGTGGCTTGAAGGTCAGTCGACAGAGGCAGTTGTGGAAACGTGCTATATTGTTTGTCCGCATTGTGGTGATGTTGCTTCCGCAGAGATTAAGACAGAAAAAAGACGTATCATTTCAAGAGTGGAAGGGAGAAGAAAATGTGAATTGCTCTGACACAAGTGTGACTTCAGACAGCCATCTCGATAGCTCTGACAACAGTTTTCAGCATAAACGGGCTATGTTTGAGAAATATTTTAAAATAGCAGAAGCTTTCAACAAACAGCCAAAACCCCTTATGCCTAATCAGTCTCAACCTGTTGGTCAGGCTCAAACAGACCTGAAAAAAGAAAATGTAGAGAATATCATGGCATCCGTGGCTGATGGACCACCTGTTCTTCCATGTCTTGGTAAGGAGGTGACAGATGCCCTGGAACGGTCTTTGAAATGCAATATGGGAAATGTTCACCTACAAAATAAGGTTCCGCTGACATGTCAAGATTTGTATGATAATGGATCACCACCATCTTCATCTGAACTGGGCAAGGCTCTTGAATCTGAAATCACACCACTCTACTCAAGACACTGTCGTGGTGATGAAACTAAAGAAAATGTCACTGCCAGAAGACCACATTTTGTTGTTGTTGCTGATCAAAATCATGAGAGAAATGACCAGACCAGTTTCTGGGAAGTTAAACCAGTTACCATAGCAGCAAATGACCAAAGCCTGAGATTGGAAACGGCCGATATAAAAGACAACAGCTCTCAAGAGGACTCTCAAAAGCCTAATAGTCCAGTTAAGGGAAGAGGTACTCACAAAGACATGGTTGATGGGATTATCACTCTGGGAGGCAGTAGTGTGGAACTGGCAGACAAGCAAAAGTGTCAGGAGGAAATAACATTTAGTCAACATCAAATTCCATCTGGGTCAGGTCTCAATAGCTGTTTGAAGAGTGCCAGTGAACCAGATCTGTCCACCCTCTCCTCCAGAGAAGCAAAGGCACAAGGCGTAGACAAAGTAGCTCTTAACCCGATCAACCTGAACCTGAGACAGATGTATTGGGAGCGAAAGATGAAAACACCCACACTCTATCACCCGTCCTTACGAATGTTGACGACCAACGCCCATGGTCAGTGGTCATCCAAGAAACATTTAGAAAAAGAAACACCACCATTGGAAGAAGCCAGAACTCTTACTTTCACAAAAGGCATTAAAGGCAAGCTGGAGTTCAACATCAAACAGAAGGTGCTGTACCAGCTTTTGGGTCTTCCGTTGGTGGTACAGAGATCTTTGGATACCACCATGAGAACATCACATATGGTGAAAGATTTGAAAATGCTTCCTAACTCAAGTGAAGAAGAAACTTTGAGGAAACTTCGCCAGGAAAGAACATCTCTCCAGAAGTGGAATTTCCCAAAACGTATTGTGAAATCACTCAAAACATTTGAGATGCCTATGGCTATGGGCCTCAAAAACCTCTCTCTTTGCAATGACAAAAAAACAAAAAAATCAAAGATGCCCTTGTCAAATGACAATAACCAAGGCCCAGCCATCCAGGACAGTTGCAAGAGATCTGACACTGATACAGAGACTGGCAACACTGGTCATTCCTCTCACACGTGATTTAAACAAGCTTGTCAAATTATTTTTCATTAATAAATAAATGTTGATGCAGCTAAAGGTTCTGACTTCAAATGTTTCATTGTGACTTCATTTGTACAAAATACTTTAAGTGATGAATACTTATTAAGAGTTACGATTGCATTAATGTTATAAGGACAGAGGGTTTTTATGATAACCATATGTGAGTTGAACATGTTATCAACTAGATAGGAGGGATGTCTTGTTTTTTTTTTTTTTTAAATGATGTCTACTATAAACTTAATTACATATGTCTACTATAAATTTAATTACACTTATATCCTGTGACCATGAATTAAGTTCAAAATAAATATTTCACATTTTAAAATCATTAATTTGGTTCTTTACAAACATGAGTGAAAGAGAAGCAGCCAACAAGTGCTCAATATATATGGGAACACCTTCAGGACTTGGAAAAACATTCCCAGAGGGTGGGAGAATGCCAAGAGTCTGAAATGCCTGAAACACAGCAAAAGTTAGTTGGCTCCTTTGAAGAGCCTAAAATATAAAACGTGTAGCTATGTGTACACTCTTTTTGTTTACCACATAACCCCAGATGTGTTATTCCAAAGTTTTGAATTTTTCTGTATTGGTCTAATGTAAAAATAGTCAGAAAAAGAAAGGCCCATAAAAGAGTAGGTGTTTTAAAACTTTTGAACATCAGTGCAAATAAAAAAATATATAGATAAAAAAATATAGAATATTACACAAAGCAAAAATCTTTCAGAATGTTCCTGTATAAGGTGTCAATACAGTATCTATCTATCTATCCATATTATCTATCTACTGAGATATGTAAGAAAAGGGAGTTATTCTGTAAAAATGATCCATCATCCCCATCTAGTGGACACATTTGGTGGTTGCATTTATATGAGGGTGTCCTGCTAATTAAATCCCACAAAAACCACACGTTTTTTCAAAGAACAATAATGATTTATTCAGAAATGACAAAGAATGATACAAAGTAACAACAACAACAACTCTGATGAAGCAAACACAGTCCTATCATCCACCCACCAAGGCATTAAGTTGTGAATCTCATCTGTTGTATGGGTGCATTGAAGCTGAGGCAGACTTGATATTCGTCTTAATGCTGCTTGGCATTTTCCCTGTGTGTGAGAAATCAGAGGGCATATTTCAGAAATTATGGATGATAACCTAAAGGTGATGGTACTTGGGGGAACCTTTTGAACAATGTTACCAGGCAGTGCACTTTCCCATTGACAATGACATTAGGCTACATTTTTAATCATATCTGGTCTGGACTCATTAGTAATGAATCAGTTACTAGCAGACATGGCAGACATTGCTCAAAAAGTTGCCCCATGAATCATCACCATTTAGCCTCTAGAGGTCTCCATCATCTTTGACTGATATTAACTAAACACTTTGTGTAAATTAGAATGTTAACAAAGTTACATTTCTATGGGTGTACAGAAACATTTAGGATTCCACAGAGTTTCCATACCAGGCTGTCCAGTCTGCTGGGAAGCCACTGGTCCCCCAATGTTTCCCTGGTGGCCAGAGGCTCCGCCAATAGTGACCTGCTGGAGGGTTGGACCACCGCTCATCATGTTCCCCTGTCCTGGGTGTCCAGGGGCCACAGGTCCAGGAGGTCTACATTTGGACAGGTTCTTCCCGAAGCCCACTGCTGCTACCAGTGCAGTGGTGTCCGCAGGGTTGAAAGACGGCTTGTTCTGCCGCAGAGCTGGAGGGCACAAGGAACACATTATGATGCCTTAAAGGAACACATTCTGATGCCTTAAAGGAACACATTCTGATGCCTTCAAGGAACACATTCTGATGCCTTAAAGAAATACATTATGATGCCTTAATGCAGTGTTTCTCAAACTTTTTCAGACCCAGGACCACTTAACCAATAAAAAAAGAAATCACGGACCACCTAGCTAAAAAACAGTAGACCTACGTCAACATTATATTACACAATAGGCCTACTCACTGAACCACCTTGCTTACTGTTTTTGCACCTTGCTTATTGTGTCAGAGGATTCATATGATTTAAACTGGCGTAGCTATAGGCAGTGTTGCAGGATTTACATACAAGTTGGTTCAATATTGCAACTATTGCAATTACCACGTTTGCTCGCGGACCACTTGAGATAGCTTGCGGACCACCAGTGGTCCCCGGACCACACTTTGAGAAACACTGCCTTAATGGAACACATTCTGATGCCTTAAGGGGGTTCAAACCAAAGATTCGCGGTGAGATGAGCTGCAACGTTCTAAAACTTTGCAACTGCGACTAGACATGGTGAATGCTATGCGACGGCTTGCAACAGCTGGCAACAACGTGCAACATTTAAAGGTTGTATCAGCGATTTCAGGCCCAAAAAAGGCCCAAACATAAATGATCACATTCATCTAATCTTTCCTAACGGTACGCTAACTGCCTGCCCCATAAGCAGGCTGTCAAAAAAACGCGTCTCTGTAGGCAGCCTAGGTTCTGAGATCTGCACACAAAAACAAATGCTATCAACAAGTATTGCCAACCACTCAAAGGCAAAACAAAGTGTTCCAACCAAAAACGGATGAGATGCGCGTTCAGGAGAGTTTCAATTGCACGAGAGGAGTAGCTCGCTCGCTCTCTGTTTTGTTTGAACATAAACAGAAGTGAAGTTACCCCGCCATCGCTGATACAACCTTTAAGGAGGGTTCAAACCAAAGATTCGCGACGAGATGAGCTACAACGTTCTAAAACTTTGCAACTGCGACTAGACATGGTGAATGCTATGCGACGACTTGCAACAGCTGCCAACGACGTGCAACATTTAATCCACACCGCTGTAACTCTTTCTGCAACTTTCTGTTTCGCCTTGTTGCGAATCTTTGGTGTGAATTGGGCCTTACATAGTGCTGAAAAGGCAATACAAAGGCATACAACATTCACTTGTTCTAAATTGTGAACTGTGGTTGATTGTAATACATTGTAATACCTGCAGTATACATTTAGGCAAACTGTAACTTACAACAAATGTATAAGGATGGGTACCTGCATTCTCTGAATCACGATCTTCTCTTGGATTGTTCAACTTCTCCAGTAAATTTGAACAAAGTTTGTTCAGTGTCTGGATCTGTTTCTGATTTAAGATAATGGTGGGAAATGCACAATGAATGAATATATTAATTCAGCAGTGAAACACAATATTTTTGTTAACAATTCCAACATGTATATCTGCATGAATTTGCTGTGCAAGTGAATGGCTGTAGCATAAGGTGAGTGTCAGGATGAAAATCACCTAAGAAACAACTCCCTATGTCATGGCTAGTCAATGTCAATGAAAACAGTGCAACATAGTTGTTTTTTTTGTTCACGTTACCTGTGCAGCATCTGGTCCAATTCGGACAGCCTCAGCATTGAGCTGTTTCTCTTGCTCCTCTACGTCAGGGTCTGGTTTGGTTCTAAGATGGTCTGGCACGATCTCATGACTGAACACGGGCACACGCTGCTCTGTCAGTTTCTGAAGTAGGAGGTGGAGGTAAGAGCGTGTAACAGAAGGATTACATTTAAGCCATTGGGATTGTTATAGAACCATGACAGAAATTGAAATAGAATTCTCTCCCCCCCCTCTCACACACACACACACACAGAAAGACTTACAGCGAGGTCCTCGTCTCGGTCTGGAGACAGTAGAAGGGGTATAATGACCTGGTTCCGAAATGATGGGGTCTTGTCATTTTTCAAAAGCTTATTGATTGTGTTGAGCTGACCAGACAAGAGTGCGAAATTGTCCAGCACAGAAGGCCTTGAATTAACATAAACATAACATTAACATAAAATGCAACATTGTCTCTTCGTACAACTTTGCAGAATGCATGAAACAGGCGTCACGCTATTTGGTCACTGGTCACGCTATCTGGCATTCAAACTACACGTTTGTAGTTCACGTTTCCCAGGACTGTCTGGAAGTCAATAAACACGATAAATCGAAGGCTTGCGATGACCAAGAAAAACCAAGACCAAGAGAGCATGCTAGCCAGACACTGATAACAACAAGAGTCATGTTTGTTTACCATGTTAGTCGTTCATATTCATTCTCCAACTTGTAGATAAAACTCTGCAGGGAATTTTTCACATGGGCAACTCTGCTGGTAAGCGATTCAACGGCGCCCTCCAACTGTTTCTCTTCACGTTGCTAGAAAGAAGGCAATTAGTTATCATGAGACTTATTTTTGTTATATTTCATCAACTTGCTTTCAGCTTACTATGCTAGCTAGTGAAGCTGTCTAGCTACGCCCACGACGGTGCTGCGCTAACGCCTCTCGTTGAGCAGTGGTGAGCGCAACCAAGCTGGATATATTGGGAGACTTACAAATGTCAAGTGTATGAAATTATTTCTTAAGCACAAAATTATTGGACAGTGGACACATTCTTACCTGCATTGCAGACTAATAGTTTGCTGCTTTCAGCCAGGGTGCTCGTCAAAGCGGATGTAAACAATTGGTGTAACAGAAATAGGACCCGTCTCGGAAACATTATTTTACTCCTATTTGTTCCACAACAAAGAGTTGAATGAGCCATTCTAAAAAAAAAAAAAAACATTTTGTGAGAATATTAGTTATTCTTCATACATTATATACTATGAGCAGAAAAGACCCCACTGAGTAGGCTATGTCAAGTGACAAGTGTGTTAGTACAGTTCCCCTGACTTCTTAGTTCCACTAGGAAACCACAGAGAAGCCCAAAAACCCATTGATCAATACCTCAAGTAAGCAATACTTTTCATATGGCCGTGTCGTGTCCAGTTTACGCTAGTGAAACAGTCACATTGAAAACATTAATCGATGTAACGTAATACATAAAAACATATTTTGTACTTCCCAAATGTAGTTGCATTCCGTCTCATTTGAACGCATGGACACTTCCGGGTCATCATGCAGCTTAACCAAATAAACAACAATTTCTGAGACCACTGCAACCGAAAGCTTAGCCAAATCGATATATAGAGGGTGTCTGTCATCAACCGATCCGGACAACCGATCTTCTAGTAATGCACTACACCAAGGCATGGCTGAAAGACAGGACAATGAGGTACGTTTTAATATTCAACTTGTTGGCCAACCGGCCACTTTAACTTTAACTTCATGTCATGTCATACCATACTGTCATAACAGCAGCAACCTGCATGTCTGCTTAGTTGTAGTCTAGCTTGCTAAGTTGCAACTTGAAGAGCGATTTGGGCATATGACTGCACTTAAAGGAGAATTCCGGTGTGATATTGACCTAAAGTGTATCGAAACATGATACCGAGTGTGAACGTATGTCTCATAGCCCATCTCGGCTTGTCCCCTGCACTCCAAAATCTGGCGCTAGTTAGCCGATGCTACCAACATCTTTTTCAGTAGTGGTGCTTCGGCATCGGGCTAGCCATGCAAATAAATCACTGTTTTACACCCATTTACGAGGCTCAATGTATCTCCACACTTCATTGGTAGACTTCCGAGGGCCCTGACATTTAAAACGAGACATTGAGAATTTTGAAAAAGCACTGGTAGTTTACTTACAAGACGATTTATACAGACAGTATCTTCATGAAGTTTAGCGTTTGCAGCCATCTTGAATTTAGTCACGATAAGTCGAGCAACAAGTAAGAATGAACAGCTATGATAAGGGATCAGATTCCAAAAATAATTCAGTGGAAATGCATGGATTCCAGTTGCTGCTACTGGAAGAAACTGGAATCCATGCATTTCCACTGAATTATTTTTGGAATCTGATCCATTATCATACCTGTTCATTCTTACTCGTTGCTCGACTTATCGTGACTAAATTCAAGATGGCTGCAAACGTTAAACTTCGTGAAGATACTGTCTGTATAAATCGTCTTGTAAGTAAACTACCAGTGCTTTTTCAAAGTTCTCAATGTCTCGTTTTAAATGTCAGGGCCCTAGGAAGTCTACCAATGAAGTGTGGAGATACATTGAGCCTCGTAAATGGGTGTAAAACAGTGATTTATTTGCATGGCTAGCCCGATGCCGAAGCACCACTACTGAAAAAGTTGTTGGTAGCATCGGCTAACTAGCGTCAGATTTTGGAGTGCAGGGGACAAGTCGAGATGGGCTATGAGACATACGTTCACACTCGGTATCATGTTTCAATACACTTTAGGTCAAAATCACACCGGAATTCTCCTTTAATGTCTTTGTGCTTCGATTCCAATTGTTCTTCAATGCATTTTCTCTGTTGCTTAAAAAATATGTGTGTTTTTTACGCTACATTTCTGATTAATGTGATCAAACTATGCAACGTTAGTTAAAGTGTACAAAGTGACATACATGGGACGAGGAGAAAGGCTGGTCAGCTATCTCGGTAGCGCACGTTTGTCTGCGTCTGTGTGTTGTTTTCTAACCACTCCCTACGTGGAAGGAAATAACATGAACGAAGATGATCCCTCTCAAAATGTCTCAATACCTCTGGATAATGTTATTGTGATCATAGTCAAATGCCACAAATTAAGTAATTCGATTTTGAGGAAACACGAAGTAACGATAAGGCTGCTGTCTCGTGTTAAAACTTGGCTGCTTGTCAAAACACCGTGCCTCTCAATGTCCTGTTCGACATAGACACATTGCGCTTGTTTTCCGGTGGAAGACACAGCGCTAGTGTATGACCATGGTCCGTATGGCCGATGATTTACCCCTTTGCATACTGTGTATAGTGTCAGAGCAGCGCAGTGCCAGGAAGCTATTTTTGTACTCAAAGAAAAACAACTGTTCATGTTGCAAATCAGTTAGCTGGCAGTGATACAACATATCTGTCGCTGCTTGAGTTGCTAGCACTTTTGAAATATTCGATACTGTATTGAAATATTCGATACAATATTTGTGTACAGTGTACACAAATATTTACATAAGCTATTATATCTAGATTACAACTTGTTCAATAATGTATTTTCTACTACAGTTGAAGGATAACTAGACTGTTGAAGCTCAACTGCTCACATCTTGATGTATTCCCTGGCCTCTAGGTAGAGGAGGCAGACCAGGTTTTCCTGCTTATGAAGGAGGAGTACCGCATCTCTCGCAATGTCCGTCTTGCCTGGTTCCTGAGCAAACTCAACCAGGTCATTCAGCCCTCGCCTAAGGCTGAATTGGTGAGTTGGGCTACACTGACCGTTCATTTGCCCTTGTTTCCTTCCCTGCTCTCCCTACTCTATGCTACTGTGTTTACTGATGTCTCGCACTCCTCTTCTTGCAGGACAAGTCGGAGAATGAGCTAGACGTTCTGAGTATCCTGCCCAAAGGATGGCAGGCGGATTTTTCTCCCTCTACCCTGCCCTACCAGCTGGTGCCGGCCTCGTGCGTCAACTTCCTGGCGCGCCGCTACCGCTTCATCATAGAGCTGGACCTCAGCCCCTCCACAGGGATTGTGGTAAGAGAGTCGGTGTCCTTTTTTACGACATTGAGATTATTCTTATCTGTACATGACCCCAATAACCAATAATGCTTCTCACTGGTACCAGAGCAACTCTTACAACGCTGATTTGAGAGTGGTTTTAAAGCTTGAGGATGTGTAGATGATTTTAAAAGGTAGAGGTGATTAAAATGGAAGCACAGTGTCTGCAGAAAGGTTTTCCCTTAGACTAGGATGTTTTTGTGTTCGGCTGAAATATATTATTGTCAGTCTTTTATAAGCACAGACCATAGCGGATGGTCATGGCAGCTTGAATTTATGATTGTGTTATGTTGTGCAGTGTAATCTCTATGTATACTCATCTCGGTTTGGTTCATTCATTCTTCCAGGATGCACCTAGACAGTGTTTGGAACTGTTTTTAAAGAGGCCTAGTAGTAGGCCTAGTCAGATAGGGTCTGTGATTTACATTTGCCAAGAGAAGAACTTGCCTTAGGTAATGTCTCTCTCAGTCATTTGCTAAAATTCACACCAGAGTATGACAAAGCTATTTGCGTTAGGGGCTGCTAACAGGCCTTTTACAGACTGTTTCTCAGATGGACCCTATGGCTCATGCATGCCAGTGTTCTGATGGCTGTGCATCTCAAGGCTATGTTTCTATTGGGTCTGCATTGTCCAGGATGACTGCACAGGTGAGATGATTTTCGACGAAGTGTTCCATGCTCTGTCCCGGTGTCTGGCCGGCTTGGCCCGACCCTTTAAAGTGCCTGGAACAGACCTGCTCTTTAAGCCCATGGTGTTCATCACCATCCTGGCCTACTCCTCCATCATTGGACTCAACACTCACCAGGTGATTTAAGACCTTACAATGTCACCACAGTGTTTCCCACAGAATTGAATTCTATTTGTGGTGGTAGGTTTGCAGAATTAACTCAAATGCAACAGTTTTTAACAAATTAGCGCACCATGGTTATGATTCTAACCAGATTTAAGCACAGTTTAGTACAACCAGGAAAATCATTGTGTGGTGGTCAATGTTGATATTGTGGTGGGCCGCCACAAATAAATCAATGTATGGGAAACACTGCACCAGTATACCAACATATAAAGTATAAATACCATACACCTCATATATGTTGTAGATCAGGGGTTCTCAGTGTTTTTGGTTCCAAGGACCCCTTTTGGGGGAGAAAATATTCCGAGGACCCCCTCATAACCGTAACAATTTAGCATGTCATTTGTATTCTCCGAAGTTGTGGACAGGTCCACTATCCCATGTTTTTTTGGCAGATGTGCAACTTCGTCTTTTGTCAGTTTTGGATTTTGTATCACTTGACAACATGGACTGACTCAAACATTTCTACACATTCATCAGCTAGCTGGCTAACAAATATGCCAAGCTAAGCAGTAGTAGGAATGGTTCTTCATGACCTAAGTTTTATGGGTGAAAAGGGGCATCATCTGTAGATATTAATTTTTAAAATGATAAAACTCAACTTTATAATTTCAAGCTAATTATTTTGCGTACCCCTTGGCTATGGGTCGCGGACCCCAGGGGGTCCCCGGACCCCACTTTGAGAACCACTGTTGTAGATATACATGCATTCCATACATTATACACCATATGCATAACATTGATTAGAAGAATGTGATAAGATGAACAGCCTGAAAGCATGCACTATGGAATGCTAATTAGAACCAGTATGCGACTATGGACCCTTTCAACAAGGTAAACAAAAACAATGCTTGAACGTTCTATTTGGGCCCCAATCTACTTCCTCTGCATTAAGATAACATATGGAATGTTAAAAAGGAAGTCTTGTGGGGTCAACTATGATGCTGATAATGGAACTCTCTTGAAAGGGTCCATAGAGAGTGAATAGAAATTGCAGAAGTAAAGGGGCGTGTTTTGTCTCAGGTGTTGGTGCAGGGCTGTCAGTTGGATGGGACTGACCTGGATAAGTTCCTGCAGCAGATCTATCAGCAGCTGCGAGCTGTGGAGAACAACATCGCCGAGGTGCTTCAACAGCAGAACGACCAGGCCAGGGGACAGGTCAAACCTCTTGCTTATACTACTCCAACTGTGTCTTTGTCACTAGCAAAGTGAATTCAGTGATAATTCACAGCGGTGTCACTGGCAAAAGTGACAAAAGGGAATTTGACACATGAGCATAGCACAGAAGGATTGTGGCAGCTCTCTTTTTGAAGTGTGTGTGTCTGTGTGTGTGTTTCTGTGTGTGTGTGTGTGCGTGCGTGCGCGTGCACCAGCAGTGTGATGGAGGCTCCATCTGCCATGGGCTGCCCAGCGACGTCATGGAAGAAGAGCCTCAGAGGAAGCTGGGAGTTTCCATGGTGACGGCGGATGTTGGACTAGTCAGTATGGTACGGCAGGGTATCCTCGCCCTCCAGCTCCTGCCCCCAAACTCCAGCGCAGGTGTGCAGCCTTACACACACACAGACACACACACACACACACACACACACAAACACATAAACACAAAAGCACATACATATACACATACATACACACAGACCCCCCTCATAACCGTAACAATTAAGCATGTCATTTGTATTCTCTGAAGTTGTGGACAGGTCCACTATCCCATGTTTTTTTGGCAGATGTGCAACTTCGTCTTTTGTCAGTTTTGGATTTTGTATCACTTGACAACATGGACTGACTCAAACATTTCTACACATTCATCAGCTAGCTGGCTAACAAATATGCCAAGCTAAGCAGTAGTAGGAATGGTTCTTCATGACCTAAGTTTTATGGGTAAAAAGGGGCATCATCTGTAGATCTTAATTTCATCATCTGTAGATCTGCATAAACTCAGTACTTATGCAGGTGTTCCTATCAATATTCGATTTATAGGCAAAAACCTATAGGAGCCTGAATTTAAATGCTCATTTAAAAGAAAAGTGGTCAGACGGATTTGGAGGGTTTTGCATTGCATCTGAACTCTTCACATACATACACACAGACTGTGATCCCATGAAAACTCCGTACTTACGCAGGTGTTCCTGTCTGGCAGGTATAATAATTAAACTAGCTGGCTAACAAATATGCCAAGCTAAGCAGTAGTAGGAATGGTTCTTCATGACCTAAGTTTTATGGGTAAAAAGGGGCATCATCTGTAGATCTTAATTTCATCATCTGTAGATCTGCATAAACTCCGTACTTACGCAGGTGTACCTGTCTGGCAGGTATAATCATCATCACCGATGGAGTCACCAGTGTGCCGGACGTGGCCGTGTGTGAAACCCTGCTGAACCAGCTGAGGAGTGCCACGATTGCCTGCTCTTTTGTCCAGGTGGGTTGCTCATCACAAGGATCATGTCGAGTTATAGGAAACATCACATTTTCAACCTGGGCCGACAACTTGTATTGACATGTAATGGTGAAAAAAGTGGTTAACTTTGATGTGACACTATGCTATTGCCGGTATTAGCCTGCTAGCTTAATACTGCATAGATTCTGATTTTGAGTTTGGACTTAAAAACAGAAAATAGAGTAAGTAGAAGAATATTCTTCTACTTGCTTCAGGTTTTGAATGTAGTGTTTGCGAAATTGCATGTCTGTGTGTGTGATCGGTTGACTGCTAGGTGGGTGGAGCATACTCGTACGACTGCAGTTTTGGCTACATCCCCAACGTGGAGCTGATGAAGTTCATCTCCCTGGCCACGTTCGGCTCGTACCTGTCCACCTGTCCCGAGCCGGACCCCAGCAGCCAGGAGATGAACACCTACCACAAGGCTTTCCTCACCTACTCCTTCCTCAAGACCAGCGAGTCACTGAACCCGGAGTACTACTGCTGTAAGACCACACGCCCTCACACTGACATGGTGCTGGAGATGGAGCTATTAGGGGCAGCCGTGGCCCACTGGTTAGCACTCTGGACTTGTAACCGGAGGGTTGCCGGTTCGAGCCCCGACCGGTGGGCCGCGGCTGAAGTGCCCTTGAGCAAGGCACCTAACCCCTCACTGCTCCCCGAGCACCGCCGTTGAAGCAGGCAGCTCACTGCGCCGGGATTAGTGTGTGCTTCACCTCACTGTGTGTTCACTGTGTGCTGTTTGTGTTTCACTAATTCACCGATTGGGTTAAAATGCAGAGACCAAATTTCCCTCACGGGATCAAAAAAGTATATATACTTATCATTATACTTATTATCAGAACAAAGCACTGGTGTGCATAGCTTGAGCTAATACATGCCAGTGTACGTACACTTGCATAACCAAAGATGTTATCATAGTGATGACCTAATAGACAATTGTTTTCTCAGTAGCATACAGACATCACACACAACATGCACTTACAGCAGAAAAAGTAATATAAGTATATACATAAAAAAAAAAAAAACTCCACTGCACAATAGAGACAGTAGAAGATAAAAAAATACTAAATACTAAAATAACTAAATCAAATAAATCAAATGCAAAACATGTCAATGCACAAATGCATCAGAATGTATCCATGTTTAACCAGGGTAGTCACATTGGGACAGAAGTCTATTTTCTAAGTGAGCCCTGAAAGGCAGCACCCAGCCTTACTTATAAAACATAGTGCAGAATTATATACAGAATCTAGTGAGCATAAAACAACACTCTTTGAAGCATGCATATAGAAAGTCATCTAGAACAAATGAAAGAGTGGCTGCAAGAAATTCTCACTTTTAAACTGAAACAAGCCTTGTTTCTAAAGAAGAATTCTAGCTTTACCTTAAGCTGTTTTACTACAAGTTTAATGTATGGAGATTTAAAGGAAAGTTTCACCAGCACCTTCAGTGGAGAAGGGGCAGAGCAATAGATAGTGGTGTCATCTACATACAGGTACATACTTGCATTAGCGATATGTGTACCCGTGCCCCGTGGCGGATCCTTGTGGAACACAAATCTTAATAGCAGCCTTCTCAGATCTTATACAGTCACATATTACACACTCAAATCACAACAAAAGATAGTTTTTCAACCATCCCATTACCTTTTGCAGACACAGCAATTTTACTCAACGTTTACAGTACCAAAGGCCTTAGAAAGATCAACAAATAGTGCTGCACATTCATTTTTACATCTTGCGTAATTCCCATCACCCAAGTTGTTTATTCTAAAGCTGTGTGGTTAGCAGGGCCTCATAAACCAGTGGGGGAAGTGACTGTTTCTCCCTATGCTATGAATCCTGCCTCACTGCTTGGCCACACTTTACAGACAACACAATAATCAATGCAGCAGGACAGGGAGCAGCATCCTCCCATTTCTCAGTTCTAGCGGCGGTGGGAAATGCCAAGAATGCTGTTGATTTTTATCTGCGGGGGGGTAAGTAGGGTAGACAAAGCCCTGCAGAAATGGAGAATTATGAAACGGGTCAGAGCCGAGTTTCGCTGCCCTGGTATTTCAGGAACTGTGCAGACGGTCTGTCCTCCAATTAGAAAGTATTTTTATGGGGGTTATTTCGGCTCCTCTCCATGCTCCTACTGTTCTCTTCATTCCTCCTGAGCACACAAGCTACTCTCAGGCCACTGTTCTGTTATTTCGGCTCCTCTCCATGCTCCTACTGTTCTCTTCATTCCTCCTGAGCACACAAGCTACTCTCAGGCCACTGTTCTGTTATTTCGGCTCCTCTCCATGCTCCTACTGTTCTCTTCATTCCTCCTGAGCACACAAGCTACTCTCAGGCCACTGTTCTGTTATTTCACTCATTTCCATTAAGACATTATGGAGCTGGAGTTCTTCAACCCTGTTGTGCTTGGCTTCGTCATTAGATACTGAGATTACTACTGCATATTATATGGAATTAGGCAAGATGGCAGAATAAGAGTTAAGATACAGATAGTTGCTAATTTTATCTCAGCTAAGATGGTTCTTCAAGTGGCCATTTAAGTGCCTTGCAGCATAGGAAGAGGAACAGAACCACATGTACGTGGTTAAAAAGCTGTTTATAGGACTTTCATTTCCTTTTGTGAATTCATTTGCCCACAGCTGTGTCCTAATGTGTGTGTAATGTTGAATACTGACATGCAACAACTACATTCATGTTTAATGTTTCATCAGGCTAATTGTACATCCAGTACAACATAATTTTTATATTTGAGAGCAGATGTTTGGGTGATGGGAGGATAATTGACGTAATTTGCATCTGTTTTTGTATGTTGCGTGTGTGTGTGTGTGTGTGTGTGTTGCTGCAGTTGCTCAGCACAAGCTCTTTAATGAACACCTGGTGTCGACCAGTGGGAATCCCGCGCTCATGATGCGGCGGAAGAAACACACGGAGAAGGAAGTGCACGCGGACCTGGTCAGCGTGGTGTCCGTGCGACTCCGAGAGGGCTACACCATACGCGAGATCAGCCTCTGTAAAGGTAAACACACACACACACACACACACACACACACACACATACACATAAACACGCACACACACATACACACGCACACACACATACACACACACACACACACACACACTGTACACATACATACACATACACACGCACACTGCGGCACACACATTTGAAAATCATATACATCCTATTAAAACAAAGGCCATAACAATCAAGCCCACTCAATCCCATGTTTTGTGCATCCTGTAAACAGCCTGTGAAAAGTTTCTCTCAAACATGTACATGTAATAACACTATGCCTTTATATAATCCCACCTCTGTCTCATTGCTTGGTCCGTTTTTGACCGCGTGTTTGTTGCCCATGTGCCCCGACCTGTAGGGGGCACCCAGCTGGAGGTGAAGCTGGTGCTGCTGTGGAAGCACAACATGCGGATCGAGTATCTGGCAGTGGCCTCCTGGCCCCTGGAGCCGGCCAACCGCACCACCTGGGTGGAGGTGTCCATGGAGGGCAGCTACGACATTCTGCACGACATCAGCTGCACCATGAAGAAGCCCATCACCAGCCCCTACCGCACCTCCGTCATCCGCCGCTTCTGGAACACGCTACAGAGGTGAGGTCGCAGCGGCCAGCGGACGCTGACCCCTCAGGGCAGGGGTCAAGGGCTGTCTCTGTCAGACGGGGGCGGTGAAGGGGAGTAATAGAGTGGCAGAGTGGCAGAGGGAAGACCCTGATGAAGGCGTAATGCCGTAACGTTGGTCGAATAAATATTGAAGTTTTGAGAGTGTGCCGTGACACTTTTTCTTGATTCAAAGCATTCTCTACCGCCGTGAGCACCTCACAAGGGGTGCGTTTACAAACATCATACAAGACCAATATGAACTAGTTTTCATTGTTTGGAAAGAGGGTGATTTTAGAATTGACCTCAGAACATGATTGACTTATTTCTAAGCGGAAGTCTTATCTTTTTTTGTCTGTGACTCTACGGTTATCTATATGCCTCTCTTCTCGGGGCAGCCGTGACCTACTGGTTAGCGCTTTGGACTTGTAACCGGAAGGTTGCCGGTTAGAACCCCGACCAGTAGGCACGGCTGAAGTGCCCTTGAGCAAGGCACCTAACCCCTCACTGCTCCCCGAGTGCCGCTGTTGTAGCGGGCAGCTCACTGCGCCGGGATTAGTGTGTGCTTCACCTCACTGTGTGTTCACTGTGTGCTGAGTGTGTTTCACTAATTCACGGATTGGGATAAATGCAGAGACCAAATTTCCCTCACGGGATCAAAAGAGTATATACTTATACTTATACTTATACTTATACTCATGCCTCTCTTGTGCTGTGATTCTTCTGCAGCATAAACCAGACGGACCAGATGCTGGTCCACTTGCAGTCCTTCAACTCAATCCCTGAGCACTACACCATTCCTGAGAGCACAAAGAACGGAGTACCACTCTTCTACATCCCCCCTGGATCCACCACCCCTGTGAGTGCCACTCTCTTTAATCTCTCTCTCCGCACATCGCATGCTGTAGCTGAACTCAATGGAGCATTCACTGGCCAAGGCTACGTTTCAAGAGAGGCTTTTGATCAGTCTCATTCCAGTGTCTTTCTCCAGTAACACACTGATGAAAAAATATAACCATGAAGTATTGTAAAGGTGATGTTACACAGGGCAACTTTAAGCGTAATGGGCCTCATTCACCAAACATTCTTACAAAGAAATTTGCTCTTAAAGTCCACTTAAGCGGTTTTTGCAGTCGTTTTTTGAGGTTTAAGAACACCTCTGTGAATCTGCTTAACTCATTGAGTGCCAAAAACGTAAGTTTCCTTCCCATGCGTTGAGTGCCAAAAAACGTAATATTACGTTTTTAGCTTTTTTTTTTAATTACGAAACTAGACACTCTAACACACCTTATATGTGATTTTGGGAACTCTGTGATTAATGGAAATGAAATGTATGACGATCGAAAACTCATGAAAACGCACAATCTGGACATTTTATCTGGACATTTTATCATAACTCGGTTGCCGCTTTGGGTCGAAACAGTGACGCATGCACGTCAGGTCAAAACCAGGCCATTTTCGTGGGTCTATCACTAGGTGGCAGTCTCGCCAGGTCTCGCTGATCACTTCCCTGATCACTTCCAGCGTGAGACTTAAAGTCTCACCTTTTAAACGAGCCATTGTATGTGTTCATAGCTATAACACAGAATATGCTGTGGCTGTACAAAAATCATCAACAATGGTCTAGATTGCTGGCACTCTAGGACAAAGCTCCCGAAAACAGCTTGGCATTCAATAAGTTAAGGGTTTTCGTAAGACATTCTTAAGAACGAAGTTATGGAAATTCTTAGGAAGATATTGGTGAATGAGGCCCAATGTTGCTGAGCAGTGTTACTGAGTGAAGCTCTGCGGGTACTCCATTGTTATTGAGTAATACAATTTTATTTAGAGTACTTCAACCATCAGTGTGCAACTTGTCGCAATCATCCAATCAGAAATTAACAACCGTTCATGTGACTTGCCCAACAACATTGCTCAAATTGTTGCCCCATGTATCATTTCTTTCAGACCCTGTGGATAGCAACGACTGCTAAATTATTAAAGAATTAACATAGTATAAACTGTGTTTCTGATTATGGAGGTTAATTAACTCTGATGTTCTCTCTCTCTCTCGTCTTATCGTCTCCAAGCCTGGGAGAACCCCGAACACTTTGGCACATTTACATTTGCTCTGCAGGTCACGGTCTGGTGCTAACCAGGAATGGTTGTAATGCAATTTCCCATTGCCAACCAACTAAGTTGCTAACAGGTTTTGGGAAACGCACCCCAGGCTAATCATCTCCTGTCTTCCTCAGGTTCTCTCCCTGCAGCATAGTGGCTCCAAAGACTCCAGCCAGTCCCAGTTTGCCTCCTACTGGAAGCCCATCCTCTCCATGGACGCAAACTTCTGGCAGCGTTGGCTGCACATGCACCGCATCGCCATTATCCTGGAGCATGACACGTGAGCGTCCTAATGCACTCCAAAGTTAACACACTTAATTGATCTGTAATAGCCACAGTTAATGTAGGTCTGCCTGATGGCCTTGAAATGCTGAGAGAGAGAGAGAGAGAGAGAGAGAGAGAGAGAGACTTTTGTCCAAAGTGACTCACAGCAACAAAAGCTGGATCCTTGGATTCAGATAGCATTAAATGATGTGTCTGGTACCTGTCTCTGGGTCCTAGGATTCAGAGTGTTAAATGATGTGTCTGGTACCTGTGTCTGTCACCCTGTGTGTAGGCCGGTACCTAAACATGTGCACAACGCTGGCAGCAACGGGCGCTTCAGCACCATCCAGTGCCGCATCTCCCACTCAGCCCTCACCTCCCTGCTGCGGGACTGGAGCAGCTTTGTGCTGGTGGAGGGCTATTCTTACGTCAAGCTCATCTACAGGTACAGATGGTTCATGGGAAATGTAGTCTCTCCAGAGAACATGGAGGCATGTGTTAATGGAGTGGCATGACTACTTTATGATTTGGGAGATTGAGTTGTCTTTTTCAGTTCTAAACACACCAACACACTAACACCAGAAAGAAATACACACACACACACACACACATACCCACACACACACTCCAAAGAAAAGTTAATGAATGTGTTGTTGGCTCCACAGTGCTTCAGACCAGCCACCCACTTCCTTCTACCTGGTGCGGCTGATCTCCAAAGCCCCTTGCATGGTGCTGCGACTGGGCTTCCCTATTGGAACCCTGGCTCATACCAGGAACAAGGTGAGTCATGAATCCCCGCAGAGCCGATGCGTCTCAGTAGATAGTGGCTGACCTCAAATTGTGAGTAGAAATGACCTCACTAAAACTGTTCCTATATGTGTGCTTACCCATATAGCATCCAAGCTAAGCTAAGTATCTACAGCACCAAACACTGAAAAAACACAGTATAATAACAGAGATAATGGACCCATAAATGGAATGTATAAGTGGTAGCAGAAATATTGATTACTGTTTACAGGAGCCATCTTAACCACAATTGCGTTAGCAAACAGTAATACCTGCAGCCTACAAACCCGTCTGTTCCTCTGAACTGAGCGTGTGGCAGTGAAGCAGCCTCGTGACGGCCGGTCCTACAAATCCGTCTGTTCCTCTGAACTGAGTGTGTAGCGGTGAAGCAGCCTCATGACGGCCTTTTTTCTTCTCGCACACAGATTGTGGACGAGCTGCGGGAGCAGATCCTGAGGCTGCGCTTCCCCCACCGTGTCCAGAACAAGGAGGCCACGCCCAAGACCAAGAGGAAAGTGCTGGGCAACAACACCTCGCCCTCCAAATCGCCGCCACTTCCGGCCCTTAAGCCCGCGCTGTCTGACCGGCCCTGTGTGGTGCTGCTCCACAAGCCCCTGGAGAAGATGCTGATCAGGTGATTGACTGATGGCCACACTCCTGTTTAGTAGTGTGTTTTATATCAGTTATAGGTTCCTTTTCAACAGTAGTTCCTGCACCTAGTGCAGCTTGTCAACAACACTGATAAATGCCTACCGGTATATTGTTTGTCTCTTCATAACCTAGGCATACCGTAATTTCCCAACTATTAGCTGCAGCTTATACAGTACATCGATTTTGCAAAATTTCTTCCGTTATGAGGTTAATACACGGGGGGAGTTAATATGGTTTTGTTTCTTTTAGCTTGCATAAAACAGTCCTGCGGCTTATACACAATGAGGCTAATACACAGGAAATGATACTATTATTGTAAATGTATTTCAAATTCAACTTTAAAATGTAGGATTTCCTGCTTCTCTCACAGTTGTGGCTAAAGTGTTCTCTTCATAGTGGAAAGAGAGACGGATGAGAGTTTAATGTGGTTTTAAAACTTACCAATCCTGCAGGTACGAGAAGCTCCCACTGGACTTTCGCACGCCCTTCATCCTCAACATGGAGCCGTTCGCCCAGCCACCCAACATGGCCGTTCCGCTGAGTTCGGCGGCCGGCCGCACGGCCTCGTCCACGCTGGCCTCACTCTCGCGCTACTTCCTGCACCAGCGCTGGGTGTGGACTGTGCAGAGTGGCCTGGGCCCTGCCGTCTCCCTGCAGGCCGTGGCCCACATCCTCTCCATGTTGGCCGAGTGAGTGTGCCCGCTGTTAGCTGTTAGCTGTTAGCTGTTATCCTGGCCAGTTGTTTCATCACAAGATGTTAGTGCTGGGTTGATGCACAAGGAAATAATTTGGTTGACACTGCTGTTAAAACTGTCAAAACACTTTTTTTTTTTCAATTAATGATGTCAAGCAGCAGTGTGCAGAATGTTCTCTGGTGTGTGCATCATCAGTCTTCCCCCCCGGAATGCTTTTGTAATATTTGCAAAATCACATTCAAGCATAATATGTCTGTAGGAAAACCCCATGTTTAATTTCCATGGGCTCTGCTATTGGGGCGAAACAAATGATGTAATTCTCTGACATCCAGCAGTTGTGTGTGTGCTATACATTTGATAAGAGTTAATTAATCATTCAGCAGGGAAGTTTCTAAACATTCTAATAACATTCTCATAAAAGAATGCGTTCATTCCACAGCATTCTAGTCACATCCATTGACGGCCCGAGGCTTAATCATCAGTCATCAGTCTCGTCGCTTCCAGTTGCTTTTGTGTGCCGTTTTCCTGTGCTGCGAATTTTAAAGGGCAAACTGTGTCATTTTGTGCAGGATTCGCATCTCCGAGGGCTTTCACTACGCTGCCAGCGGGGAGGGCATTGTCAACATGGTGACAGAACTTCCGATGAAGGTGAGCGGTGCTCTGAGACACAGAGGAGGAATACAGATGTCCAGGCTAATAGCAACCAGAGGTGGCACAAATCACACAAAGCACTCCGTGGGGGGGTCATTACCTTTCATGTGCTGTTCTAAGCTTTAGAGCGGCCACAAATCTCAGCCCCTAACACCCTGGAACTTCACTGCAGTAGAGTAGACCAGGGGATAGCAAGTCTCTATGCCTCTAATCGTGGCCCATGTGGCTAGAGGTTTTCATTTTCACACTAGACCAAGAGGACTGCTGCCCCTGTTGCTTCATCACTAAATGTCAGTGCTGGCTTGATGCATACGGAAGTGTTTTGGTTTGACACTGCTGTTGAAAGCCAACAATGAGAAATAAAAGGCTTCCTGTGTTAGTAATGAGTTTTGGGGCAGTGACTAGATGATGTTGATTGCATGCACTGTGTTGACACTGTTTGTAATTAGTGATGCCAACAGCGTGCATCAGTGTATGCACCATCAGCCTTTCAGTAGTGCTGAGGTCTTGGTTCGCTTTTGCTCTGTGGTGTGTGTGTGTGTGTGTGTGTGTGTGTGTCTACTACAGGGCCAGCCTGTTGGCGTGCAGGAGGAGAGTCACACCTGCATAGTGCAATACATCCTTTTCCCCCCACACTCTACCTCCACAAAGGACAGGTGAGTCTATCTGCATTGGGATGTTGTCTCTCTGTCTCACACACACACAGAGACACACAGACACACACACACACAGAGACAGAGACACACACACACACAGAGACACACGCAGACACGCACACACAGAGACACACGCACACACAGAGACAGAGACACACACAGACACACACACACAGAGACACACACAGACACACACACACACACACACACACACACACACACACACACACGCACACACAGAGACACACGCACACACAGAGACAGAGACACACACAGACACACACACACAGAGACACACACAGACAGACACACACACACACACACACACACACACACACACACACACACACACACACAGAGACACACACACACACACAGACACACACACACACACACACACAGAGACACACACACACACACACACAGAGACACACACACACACAGAGACACACACACACACACACACACAGAGAGACACAGAGAGACACAGAGAGACACAGAGAGACACAGAGAGACACAGAGAGACACAGAGAGACACAGAGACACTTGCCAAAACCAGAGAAGTGTTTTGTTCACTGATATGCCTGCCACAGTGTTTCTGTATAAACATGTATAGTATTTGTTGTCCTGTAGCCCTGAGTGTCTCTCTCGCTCTGACTGTGCCTGTCATTACCTCAAAGCTTTTCCACCGACGATGACAATGACACTGAGGTGGAGGCCATCGACGTGGACACGGAGTTGAACCTGGTGACGGAGTGCTGGGTGGAGCCCCAGAGCGGGACTGTGTTGAGCACCCTGGAGCAACAGCGCCACCTACTGGGGCTCACCTACCAGGAGATCCCGCAGGCAGTCAGTAGCCACGCGTTTACATTACGATCATGTTTTCGGAGTGGCTTGTCTGTCTACTCTGTACGTCCGTCTGTCTGTGTTCAGAATTAAGCAAAAACTACAGGCCCGATTTCCATGAAACTTGGTTAAAATCCTTTAGAATGGTCCAAGGACGAGCCTATCACGTATTGGAACAGATCCATTAGCACTGTAATGGTTTAGTTTTGCTTTTGCTACTCTTGTGCCATATGGCATTCACGCTTGGTTTGCCCTCTAGTGTTCAGACCAAGGAAATGCAATTCTTTACGGTCTTACTCAAAATAGTGGCTTTGGAGTTTATCGAATAAAGTGTATGGTTAATCTTAAGTTGAATGAATGAATCCATGCAACAGTAAATCATTTTATTGACAAACTGATTGCCTAAAAGTGATTATTATTGGACAGTGTTTATGTCGAGACATTAAAAGCCAATGACACTGAGACCATGAGTTTGAATACACCAGAGTTACATGTCTGTGTGTCTAGAGGTCTCTGCTCTCTGAGAGCTCTTCTAGTTTATTTAGCAGAAACTTTAATCCACAGATATGCAGACATAAGTGCAGATATACATGCATGCTTGTATGTTAACATTCACGTGTATATTTGTTGATACAGTAAATGTATTTACAAGAAATCTCATGGTAATTATAATAAAGTTAGCTTCAACCGCACTCTGTAGCAATAGTTAAGTGTTCAGGATGCACCATTTCAGGTGATGTGAAAAGACATTTTGAAAAGGGTATTTATACACCAGGCTGTTGGAACTTTTAGTCACTGAGTGGCCATTAGAAGTTGCAAATGAGCGTCCTCTCTGTCCTCATCAGATATTCCCCCGAGACGTGGCGTGCATGTCCACCATGATGACCTTCGAGTACCTGAGCCAGTTGTGCCAGAATAAGGAGCAGGTGTACCCCTTCTGTTGCGCCAAGGACACTGCTGGTGAGTCGTCCCTTTCTGAGGAAAACAACAGTGAAGAATCTCACACAGTGTATTAAGCCATCAATGTCCAGTTATGCTCATGGATGACAATTATACCTTCACACCATTATGCAATTTAAATGGGTTGTATTTACTGTGTTTGTTAATTTGGTTAATGTTTTTAAGTTGTTAGAAATTAGGGATGACCTCTTTTTACTGTTTACTTTTCTGTAGAGTTACTGTATACCATCACTTTTTAAAGGGATTTAAGAATGAAAGATTTAAAGTGTTGTCTTAAAGTAATCCTTATACACAGGTATACAGTGACCGCTTTGGTCATGAACATTAACTGCTGGTCTTGTTCATTTCTGTGTTGAAGAGGGTGACGTTCCTGCCAGTACTGAGAGCATCCAGACGGTGCCCTTCCAGTTCGACTTGATGAAGCTTCTACCCAAGTGCCAACAGATCGAGATTTTTTTCCTCACCCTTAGCAGAGGTAGAGATTTCCCTGACCTTAAGGCGGGGATCACATTAGCCAGCGTCAAGCAAGCGGCAGGTTTCCTATTGTTCTCTATGGTTCAGCAGTGGAACGGTGGCAACGCTGGCGTAACGCTTGCGTTGAAAGAAGCTGAGCGTTGAACTTGGTTCAACTTTCAAAGCGCAACGCGAACGTATTCAAGGCAAACCGTTTGTGTTACCATAGGAACGAGATGGAACTTATTATGGTCTGAGCGTTACGCTTGCCGCTTGCCGCTGCCTAATGTGATCCTCGCCTAAAGCCTGCCACACACACAGCACTGAAACGGTGGTGCTGTCTCGTGTTGTTTGTCCCCTGCTACCTGGTGGTGCAGCGGATCTCATCACAATCTGTAATAAACAATCCATTTTCATAAGAGCACTGCCAACAATGAAACTGAATTGGAATCAGCATGGCAGCGGTGAAAGTGTTTTGGTGCTGGTGTGAGGGGTGGTGATTTAAACAAACAATGGAAACTAAGTAGCCTAATGGAACATCTCATGTTGGTGGTGGTGTGTAGTGACTCAGAGGTTTCTAATGGTCTTGATGCTGTGTACTCCCATAGTTCAGATGACAGAGCAAGGCTTGAGCAACACCAAGTGCATGGGCTCAATTTCCAGGGAGTCATCAAGCTGACTCTGTACCATATCTATCCTCTGAGCCACTTAGGACGAAGCATCTAGGCAATATATACAGCGGAATGTGAAGTCCAATTTGTAAAAGTGTCACTTCGCACATCTATTTCCAGACCTTGTCAGTCATTTGCGGCTTGTTAGCTGTGACATTTGGTGTACGGGACATTACGTTTGATGAATGCCCTGTCTCCTTCTCTCCTTCTCTCCCTCCCTTCCTCCCTCTTTCAGCGGAGAATGAGGAGGTACTCCAGGGCGCCCCCTCTCTGCCCAACGAGCTCCTGCTCAGCCTCTTCCACAGCTCCCTGCAGCATGACCTCAGCGACCGTGAGATCCCGTTGGCCGACGTGGACCATGTGACCTTTATGCATCACATCCTGGGCAGGGAAAGGGAGGGTCATGTAGCCCCTTTCTCCCTGCCTGTTATCAAAGGTAATTTCCATGAGTTGGTGGTTTGCAAGGAGTGTGACTAGGGTGTAAAACAGGGTGTCCCTAATTCGAATGGCAGGCAGAGTGCAAAGTCTGAAGTCCAACTAAAGCTAATTTAATAACTGGACAAAATCTCTTTGCTAATTTAACACCATGAGCAAGATCCTCAACACAAACAACGACAGGTCAGTTAAATTCTCCCACGTGCCACGCCCACATGATAAGTATAAGTATATACTTTTTTGATCCTGTGAAGGAAATTTGGTCTCTGCATTTATCCCAATCCGTGAATTAGTGAAACACACACAGCACACAGTGAACACACAGTGAGGTGAAGCACACACTAACCCGGAGCAGTGAGCTGCCTGCTACAGCAGCGCTCGGGGAGCAGTGAGGGGTTAGGTGCCTTGCTCAAGGGCACTTCAGCCGTGGATGTGGGCATGGGAGAGCAGTGCTCAACCACTTCCCCCGCCCTCATTTTCGGATCGAATTGGCAACCCTTAGGTTACAAGCCCGAAGCCCCGGATATATTTAGTTCATACACCAGGCTCTTTGCTCTTTGACTGACTTTGCACTTTGCTAGTTTTTTTGCCAGTGCCAGTTTATAAATTGGGGCCCTGGGCGTTCCTGCAGTGCTATTCAGTTTGGTCCTAATAGTTCTCTAATGCTACATTGAATGCCTCTCATGAGGCATTCAAGAGAGATATCAATGTAAAAAGCCTGTAATATCACTCGGCTGTTGAATTAAAGCATGCCTACGCATTTTGGCTATTATGGCCTTCATCAGAGCAAGTTTGATAATAAGAGACTGATTTCATTTCTTTCAGTCCTGTGTTAAAGGTTCTCTAGGTCTTGTTACAGTAATTTCCTGTGTATTAGCCGCTTTGTGTATAAGCCGAAGTTTATGCAAGTTAAAAGAAACAAAACCATATTAATACCATATTAACCGCCCCCGTGTATTAACCTCATAGCTGAAGAAATTTTGCAAGATCAATGTATAAGCCGCGGCTAATAGTTGGGAATTTAAAACACGCGTTCCCTGTGGACAGCCCAGGCTCTAAAAACTGCGCGTTCATGACCGTTTCTGTTGCACGGGAGGGGAAGGGAGGGGCGAGCTAGCTCTCCGTTTTGTTTGAAACGTCAGCAGAAGTGACGTCCCCCAACCGCGCTTAGAGAACCGTTAATGTTAACAGCCATCTCAAATACCCTGCACTTGGATGGGAGTTGAGATGGGAGTCTGGAATATTATGTTCATATGAATGTGTATTGTATGTATGAATGCATGTATGTATGTATGTGATGTATATGGATATATGTCTTTCTGCCCGTGTCCAGAGGAGTGTCTGAAGCCCCCAGAGAGGCAGGACACGGTCATGTCCATCCACACCATCGGGAGCAGCAAAGATGCCACTGGTTCCACCAGCACTCTGCAGGTGAACTCTTAAATGCCGTTCACACCAGGAACCAGAACTAAAGCAGTAGAAATGAATTAGTTTCTGGTACCATAACTAAAGCAGTAGAAATGAATTAGTTTCTGGTACCATAACTAAAGCAGTAGAAATGAATTAGTTTCTGGTACCATAACTAAAGCAGTAGAAATTAGTTTCTGGTACCATAACTAAAGCAGTAGAAATGAATTAGTTTCTGGTACCATAACTAAAGCAGTAGAAATGAATTAGTTTCAGGAACCATAACTAAAGCAGTAGAAATGAATTAGTTTCTGGTACCATAACTAAAGCAGTAGAAATGAATTAGTTTCTGGTACCATAACTAAAGCAGTAGAAATGAATTAGTTTCTGGTACCATAACTAAAGCAGTAGAAATGAATTCGTTTCTGGTACCATAACTAAAGCAGTAGAAATTAGTTTCTGGTTCACTCATGCCTATGCCTGTCTTGTGGATTTTACTTTTGAACTTAAGCAACATAAGCTAGGCGTCACCATGTACTGACTGACCTTAGATATTTATTTAAATAAATAAATAAATAAATAGGAACTTGCTGTCACAGTGATTTGGTTTTACATAATCAGCCAAGATCTCTTAATCTTGTTGGCGTAACATTAGGTAATCTGGGTATTTCAGGGGAAATATGATGTACGAGTGTCAAGTAGAATTCACCAGACGAGTGTCTCTTCCATCTGAAATGCTCCAAACAGTGATTAAAATTTCAATTTTCCTTAATCCCTCCAGTGGGGCCTGCTGAAAGGCCCTTCGTGATTGCCTCGGCGATGACATGTGTTCTGTGCTTGCGCTCTCTCTCTCTCTCTCTCTCTCTCTCTCTCCCTTTATTTCTTTTTTTCTTTCTTTCTTTCTTTCTTTCTTTCTCTCGCTCGCTCGCTCTTTCTTTCTTTCTTTCTTTCTTTCTTTCTCTCTCTTTCTTTCTTTCTTTCTTTCTTTCTTTTTTTCTCTCCCCTCTCTCTCTCTCTCTCTCTCTTCCTCCCTCTCTCTCTCCTCCTCTCCCCCTCTCCCTCCCTCCCTCTCTCTCTCTCCCTGCCTGCGTTTCCTTGACAGAGTTTCAGCAATGCGGAGCTGGTGGACGAGGAGCAGCCGCTGGAGGGCCGAGGGGGGAGCTCCATACCCCAGTGGAAGTGCTATGTCAAATATGTCAACTCCCAGCAAATCTTTCTCACCTTTTTACCTGCCACCTTCACTGGTAAAGGAAATGGGAATGAGAATGGGACTGAGTGTTATCATGGAGACAGAATGATTGAGAGTAGTGATGGGTTGTTCATCCAGAAATCGAAATCTGTATATACCGGTACTCAACCTCATGCCAGTAACTGCAGATATTAGATTTGCTCGACGGTGTAACACAAGCTGAGCTGGCCAACAGACTGTTAGAGGAGCCTTACAAAGGAAATGGATACCAATGCTTTATGGTCACAGACATTCGTTTGGTTAACTTTTTTGTCTGGCACACAGACGGGACAATCTGATATGGATAACTACACTGAGATTGAGTTTTGAGTGGATTATCCTACCATGACTCAATTCCACATTACACCATTCATCCTATCCCTAATCCCTCACATAGAGACAGATGAAGTGGAAAACAAAAATGTGTTAACTAATCATCAAATGGTGATAAATGTTAGAAAAGTTGCAAAAGTATAGTTGGCTTGAATACTAGCATGTCATCTAAGTAATTATATCTTCAGGATGTACCAAAGCAGTTTAAAAGTTAAAAAATGTATCTGTTTAATTAATTAATTTAATTAATTTAGTTCAGTGAAATAATATCCTTTTAGCACTTTCCTCTGCTATGTCCCTTTGCTCTCGTGTTTATTATGTATGTGATGGCACACCCAGGTGGATGCTGCACATTGGTGGCGGTTAGTGAGGTTCCCACTTTACTGTAAAGCGTTTGGGTGCCTTGATAAAGCACTATATAAATTGTTGTTGTTGTTGTTGTTGTTGTTGTTGTTTGTGTTGCTATAATGTTCTGGCTTTCCTCTCGTTAATTAGACGTGCAGATCCTGATGTCCTCAGGGCTGGAGACTGAGCTTACAGCCAACGGCAGTTTCCAGGACGACGAGCACACCCTTAACCAGTCCCAGACGGACTCCCACTCCCACTCCGGCTCCGTCAACGGGCTGGCGGACTCTGGGGGTACTCAGGAGCCCTTCTCCCCACTGCTGTCCCCCACCAGCCTGGCCACAGAGCAGGGGGCACTGGGCAGCCTGGGCAGCCTGGCCTCCCTGGCATCAGAGCAGGGGGCACTGGGCAGCCTGGGCAGCCTGGCCTCCCTGGCCTCAGAGCAGACCAACGGGACCGCGGGTGAGGACTGCACCCCTCAGCGCTCTGAGGAGATGAACTCAGTCAAGTCAAGTCAAGTTTATTTATATAGATAGATAGATAGATAGATAGATACTTTATTGATCCCCAGGGGAAATTCAAGGTCTATATAGCGCATTTCATACACAGAGGTCATTCAATGTGCTTTACATAAACAAAACCAAGCAATAATAACAAATAAAAGCATAGAAGGGCAATATAGTCAAAGGATAGTTCAAAACGGTAAAGATCATAATAAAAAGAAAACATAAAACACACAAGGCAAAATCATTTAAAAATAGAGAATGATTAAAAAGACAAAATAAAAGACACAAGGTAGAATCATTTTCAAGACAGATTCAGAAATTATAACTCAGTGCAGTTAGCAGAAAGCATCTGAGAACAGTTTGGTCTTAAGTCTAGATTTAACACTGGCTACAGTTGGGGCCTTTTTAAAGGGACACCAGGCAAGCCTGATGCTTTTTCTCTACGAAACTCCCCCTCGCTCGGTCTGAAGCTCTTTTCCTTTTCTTTGCATCTTCCGTCAAGGGTTTTCGCTGCTTTTTTGCCGGCTCTGCCATTATACACACGTTTGCAACAATCGCTAGCGTTTCGTTAGCCTCCCTCTGTGGTGTGGATGCAGGATGGAAACTGAAACTGCTTCGGTCGCCGGGTACGATACACTGAACTTGCAAGCGGGATATTCTTCCTACAGGCAGTAGGGGCGGGCGAGTGAGTCTTCATTCGCCCTGTAATGAGTCATTTAACCATATACCGACTTAAGAAGATGAGTAATTAACACGAAAACGTTGCCTGGTGTCCCTTTAATGTTATCCGAAAGTTGGTTCCAGAGCTGGGGCTCAGAACTGTTACTGAACACGGTCTGCCGTAAAATAACCGTATCAATAGTGTTGGCAGTAACTATTCTGAGGCCCTATTAAGGTTTGGCCTGAACAAGTTGGCTTTGGGTTGTGGGTGTGTGGTTAATGGAGTGTGTAAGCAAAAATGTTTTGATAGAATGTGTTAATAACTAGTAGATCTGGCCAGCAAACTTTAAGGTGCTCTGGCTCCACTCTGGCTGGAGGGATCATTCTCCAGTAATGTTACATGTAAATAAACATGGCCGATCTCCAGTAATGTTACATGTAAATACATATGGTAGATCTCCACTAAGGTTAGATGTAAATACATATGGCAGATCTCTACTACGATTAAATGTAAATAAACATGGCAGATCTCCAGTAATGTTACATGTAAATACACATCTGTTGCCATATTTCCATTGTTTGCTTCTCTGCAGCACATGATATTTAGTCACAAAGTTGATGTCTATGGTCTATAATATTTTCAGTAAATACTGTCCGTTAGGCTTTCTCTGTGTCACCACCACCACCCTGTCTTCATCTCTTCGAAATCTTCTTTTGAACGCCCCACTTTTATCTTTGTCCCTCCAAGCTGTGTGTGGGAACTCAGTTCTGTGTGTGTGTGTGTGTGTGTGTCTGTCTGTGTGTCTGTCTGTGTGTCTGTCTGTGTGTCTGTCTGTGTGTCTGTCTGTGTGTGTGTCTGTCTGTGTGTGTGTGTGCACGTGCGCGTGCGCGTGTTTTCTCCTGTGAACCACAGAGGAGCGAGAAGGCGTTCAGTTTGCTGAGCCGCAGCGGCGTGACCTCCACATCACCTTCAGCCGCCAGGGGTCCCAGCAGAGCTCGGGCGACGCTGCTCGCCCCCGCTGTCCCGTCTACGTCTACAACTGCTCTCTGGACACCCTGAAGGAGCAGCTGGTCAACTCCAACGCTGGCCGCCAACCCCGGGACGTCTTCCTCAGGTAATTCTCAACCCCCACCACCCCACCACCCCACCACCCCACCCCCACCCTTACCAGACCAGCCTCCATTCTCAGCACATTAGCAGTGTGGGACCCTTTGAACTGGTTTCCCAGGCAGGGATTATCCCTAATCCTGGTCTAAATCACATGTCAAAGGCTGGATTTCCATGGAAAATCCCAAATTTACACCCAGAAGTAGACTTGTAAATGGTGACTCACAAAGCCTGTCCCAGCATGTAATTGTGGCGCTGCTTTCATTAGCCAGCTCCAGCTCGTGAAAGTCAAGACACTTTAGTTGAACCCTCCCTAAAGAGACTGGCGTAAACATGGCATCATCATGTTGTGGCAGATGCCAAGCAACGACGTACATTTTCATTATTGATTTCCTGTACAGTCATCATTATCATCATTTGTGGTTGCTATGACAATTTTCATAATGCCTCAAGCTATGTGGCTTATTGGTAATCTTTAGGCCATCTTTAGTAATCTCATATTTGTCATAACAATTTTCAATAAAGGTAAAATGAATGTTTGTATCATCAAACTTTAATGATGAACAGTGATGGGTATCTTTCATGATATATTCATGACACGGTTTATTTCTGATGAGAGGAACATTCACCTAAAGTGCCACCTAGTGTTATTTCCCAAAGTGTTAGTCGACGCCGGCCAGATGGCGGCAGCATGTAATAAGCACATGGTCCTAACGTTGCAAACTCTTCTTGC